>NC_057794.1:539665559-539666442 GCF_018294505.1 Triticum aestivum
AACCCTTTGAATTTCCCTGTACAGGCTCTGACCAGTGGACCTCTCCACCCGGTTGTGTTAGGTCAGCCTATAGGAACACTTGGGAGCAACATCCTGGCCAAAACCACAGCAAGATCCCCTCCGTCTAGACCCGACGCGGCCGTTTCCCCCCTTCACGTACCGGCAGTGGTGCCATCCGTGAGGGGGGCCAAACCCCGGAGACACGTGTCGGATGTTTGCAACTGCCACAAAACTTCCAGACTTGTGAGAGGTCGCCTACGCAAGATTTGGTGGCATGCTAGCCCCTGGAGGCCGCCGGCCACAATCGTAGACACGCGAAGAGCAATCCGCGTAGAGGAAAGTGTTCAGATACTTCTGCATCACCAAAAATTATGAAAAATTACCACCAGTCCTATATAACATGTGCCCACATCGTGTAAAAAACTCATGATTTTATCGCTCCGAGTGTTCAATAATATTCACGCCGCACTGTTACCACAAAACATTTACTACCATGTCATCGCCGTCCGTGAGGGGGGCCACACCCCGGAGACGCGTGCTGCCTCTTTAGACATGCCACCGCACCGTATGACATGTATGAGGGCCCGGTGCGATGCTCCGGTGGCATTGCTATCCCCCAGGGCCCTCGCCCTGCCTAACCCTGTAGCTTTTGACCACGAGATCTAGCCCTTTGACTTTCGCCGGACAGGCTTTGACCAGTGGACCTCTCCACCCGGTTGTGTTAGGTCAGCCCATAGGAACACTTGGAAGCAACATCCCAGGCAAACCCATAGCAAGATCCCTTTCATGTAGAACCGACACGGCCGTTTCCCCCCTCTAGGTGCCGGTGGCGGCGCCATCCGTGAGGGGGGCCACACCCCAGAGACGTGTGCTGCCTCTTCAG
>NC_057794.1:539666452-539939659 GCF_018294505.1 Triticum aestivum
GGAGATGCGTGCTGCCTCTTTAGACATGCCACCACATAGTACAACATGTATGAGGGCCCGGTGTAATGCTCCGGTGGCATTGCTACCCACAGGGCCCCCGCCCGCCTAACCCTGTAGCGTTTGACCACGAGATCTAGCCCTTTGACTTTCCACGGACGGGCTTTGACCAGTGGACCTCTCCACCTGGTTGTGTTAGGTCAGCCCATACGAACACTTGGGAGCAACACCCGGGCCAAACCCACAGCAAGATCCCCTCCGTGTAGACCCGACACGGCCGTTTCCCGCCTCTAGGTGCCGGAGGCGGCGCCGTCCATGAGGGGGCCACACCCCGGAGACATGTGCCGGGCGTTTGCATCCGCCACAACACTTCCAGACTTGTGAGAGGCCTCCTACAGAAGATTTGGCAGCATGCTAGCCCGTGGAGGCCGCCGGCCACAATCGTAGACATGCGAAGAGCAATCCGCGTAGAGGGAAGTGTTCAGATACTTCCGCATCACCAATAATTATGAAAAATTACCATCAGTCTTATACCACATGTGCCCATGTCGTGTAACAAAAATCATGATTTTATCATGCTCCGAGTGTTCAATAATATTAACGCCGCACCTTTACCGCAGAACGTTTACTACCGTGTCATCGCCGTCCGTGAGGGGGCCACACCTCGGAGACGCGTGCTGCCTCTTTAGACATGCCACCACACCGTACGACATGTATGAGGGACCGGTGCGACGCTCCGGTGGCATTGCTACCCCCTAGGCCCCCGCCCCGCCAAACCCTGTAGCGTTTGACCAGGAGATCTAGCCCTTTGACTTTCGCCGGACGGGCTTTGACCAGTGGACCTCTCTACCCGGTTGTGTTAGGTCAACCTATAGGATCACTTGGGAGAAACATCCGGGCCAAAACCACAGCAAGATCCCCTCCGTGTAGATCCGACGCGGCCGTTTCCCCCTCCAGGTGCCGACGGCGGCACCGTCCATGAGGGGGCCACACCCCGGAGACGCGCGCTGCCTCTTCAGACATGCCACGACACCGTAAGACATGTATGAGGGCCGGTGCGACGCTCCGGTGGCATTGCTACCCCCAGCCCCCCCGCCTTGCACTAGTAGAAAAAGGGTCAAATGTGAAGCACATTAGTGTCGGTTTGAATTTGAGCCGGCACTAATGTGTCCATTAGTGCCGGTTCCAACGGATAGCCGGGCCGCTCTCATTAGTACCGGTTCGTGGCGAACCTTTAGCATCGGTTCATGCCATGAACCGGTACTAATGAGAGTGGTGGCAGGATGTTGTCAGTCTGGGGCCCCTCCAGCACCTTTAGTACCGGTTTGTGTCACAAACCGGTACTAAAGGTCGTCCTACATAAACCCTTCGTCCACCTGAGCTCGCTCTATTCTTCCCCTTTCCCCTCTCCTCTCTGTTCTTCCCCTCTTCCTCTCGAGCTCATCACACATTTTGCCCAAAATTTATCTAGATTTGAAGGCCCCCATCCATTCAAATGATCACAAAGGTTAGCAACTTTGTCCTTTCATCTCTCATTGCTAGATTAGCTCTTGCAATGCTTTATATAGTGATTAATTTGTGAGTTTAGTAATTTGGGAGGAATTATATGTGCTAGTATTTGATTTATATGCAATTTGAGGTCAAAAATAACACTTAGTTTGCATATGTAGGTGTGGTTTACTTAGTGCCTTCTAAATCTCCGTCGTAACCACCGCCGATCGCCCGCACCGTCCCATCGCTGGCACCACCTTGCGGTGAGCCTCTTGTTCATGAATGTTTTATATAAAAAATTGATGTTTGTGTGATTTGGATATATAGTTACTCATATAACTATCTTACCCGTACGTTGTTTGTTATACATAGTGCCATGGTTTTGATATCTGTCCCCGTTAGCCCTCGTCCTTGTTATGATTCAGATGTGGTATATTATCTTTTAAAACTATTTGTTGCATTTCGTGTTTATGACAAATTATGCCCATCAAGTTGACATAGATATTTGTATGTAGGAGGTATGTGAACCGGAAATTCCAACCGACCATATTGTCGAGAGGTTAAATTTAGTTGAAAGAGAAAATGAGGATTTGAAAGAAAAATTGAAAAGAATTGAGGGGGAGAAGATGGAATTGGAGTTGCATGTTGCCGATGTCGTCGATGATCACAAGATCAAGATGGAGAAAATGCGTTTGAAGATTAGAAAGATTAGAAAATATGCCATTCATAGTGAGGCTTGGTATCATTATGCTGTTGGATCAATTATCACCTTAGTTGCGATCTTGATCGCATTTGTTGTTGCATTTAAATTCTTTAGCTAGAGAGTTATTTGTTTGTTGCATTTAAGTGTTGTATGAACTTTATGTATGAACTTGTATTAATTTGGTCTTTTTGGTGTTGTGTAATGAAGATGAGCCGACAATGGATGTACGATGATCGATGCTCTCTCGAGTTCATTAATAGCATGCATACTTTTCTGCTGCTGCTGAGGCAAACAAGCGGGCGGATGGTTTTATTCCTTGTCCATGTGTTGGCTGTAAGAATGATCACGATTACTCTACGTCAAGAACCATTCACGTCCACCTGTTTGAGTCCAGTTTCATGCCCCACTATAATTTCTGGACCAAGCACGGAGAAAGAGGGGTTATGATGGAAGACAATGAAGAAGAAGAGGACGATGAGAGCTATCCTGGCCATGGATTCCCTGAATATGATGATACAACAATGGGGGAAGAAGCTGAGCCGGCAATGCGGGAAGAAGCTGAAGAAGAGGCATCAGATGAGCCCGCTGATGATTTAGGTCGGGCCATTGCCGATGCGAAGAGAAACTACGCAAGTGATTTGGAGAAGAAGAAGTTGCAGCGCATGTTAGAGGATCACAAGAAATTGTTGTATCCGAATTGCGAAGCTGACAAGAAAAAAGTTGGGCACCACACTGGAATTGCTGCAATGGAAGGCAGAGAATGGTGTATCTGACAAGGGATTTGAAAAGTTGCTGGTAATGATAAATAATATGCTTCCAAAGGACAACGAATTGCCCGAGAGTACGTACGAAGCAAAGAAGGATGTCTGCCCTCTAGGGTTAGAGGTGCAGAAGATACATGCATGCCCTAATGACTGCATCCTCTACCGCGGTGATCAGTACGAGGATTTGAACGCTTGCCCGGTATGCGGTGCATTGCGCTATAAGATCAGCCGCGATAACCCTGGTGATATCGAGGGCGAGCGCCCCAGGAAGAAGATTCCTGCCAAGGTGATGTTGTATGCTCCTATAATACCATGATTGGAACGTTTGTTCCAAAACAAAGAGCATGCTAAGGCGATGCGATGGCACAGAGAAGACCGTAAGAAAGACGGAAAGTTGAGAGTACCCGCTAACGGGTCGCAGTGGAGAAAAATCAAGAGAAAGTACAGGAAGGAGTTTGCAGGTGACGCAAGGAACGTATGGTTTGGTCTAAGCGCAGATGGCATTAATCCTTTTGGGGAGCAGAGCAGCAACCATAGCACCTGGCCTGTGACTCTATGTTTGTATAACCTTCCTCCTTGGTTGTGCATGAAGCGGAAGTTCATTATGATGCCAGTGCTCATCCAAGGCCCTAAGCAACCTGGCAACGACATTGATGTGTACCTAAGGCCATTAGTTGAAGAACTCTTACAGCTGTGGAATGGAACATGTGTACGTGCGTGGGATGAGTGATACGTCCATTTTGCATCATGCTTTTATATTGATATTTATTGCATTATGGGCTGTTATTACACATTATGTCACAATACATATGCCTATTCTTGTTGGAGTACGCGGTACGCTACGCTAGCGCCAAATAAAATTTTCTACCGCGCACCCAAGATCATGCTGCTGGAAATAGATCACGGGATCAGGTTTACCACTAGACGCGCAGTCACCGCAGCAGAAGTAGAGTTGGTGATGCGTGTAGCCGATCTCCCGGGCCGTCTCCTCCTCGCGTTGCCGATCTCCTGTGAACAGTGAAGACCCGTGAACGGTGATCTCCCGCGAACGGCACCTCGCGGTTCCCTCGAACGGTTCGTCCAAGCACCGCAGATGCGATGCCTCCAAGGTATCCACACATATGGGGAGCAACGTCGAGCGGCGGACTGCTAGGTCCAGTCGTGCGGCATGGGCGTGGGGAGTGGCGGTGGCTAACCAGGGTTCAATTCCCTCAACCCTAAGTGGTGTGCCCACTCCCCTTTATATAGACCTCCGAGGTGGGCTCAACACTTGAGCCCACTAGGAGTCCACATCCATTTTCCACCCAGATCCAATCCGAATGGGCTGCAGCCCCTTAAGTGTGCGACCCTATAGGTTCACATACACATGGACACGACCAGAGTCGATAGTTGGTAGCGGCTCCTAGCAGAACATGCCAACTCCCATGTGGGCGTAAAGTCGTTTGACGAACCTCAACAATGTGGCATATGCAACATTCCTTTTGCCTCACGATATTTGTTGTCGAGCTCAAGGCGAGTACTTGTCACCCTTGTGTTAGCTCGACCTCTCTTCTCGAAACCATGATACAGATTCCTGAACTAGGTTAACACTTAACCCAAGTCACATGGCCATGCTTTCCGAATATGATCACTCAAGAGGGACCAGAGAATATCTCTCCAAATAGGAGGGGCAAATTCCATCTTGGTCAACCATGTCTCGCGACATGTCTCACGACTCACCCGAAAGCTACCTTTATAACTATACAGTTATTGAGTAGCGTTTGATAGACCCTAAGTGAGTCGATCCTCATCCCGAGAACATGTGAGGACCTCAGGTCTAGGACATGGCATAGACATTGCACTTGAGACTAACAGATGACTATATCTCGCTACGTCTCAAAGTGGGTCTGTCCGGCTCGGTGATCTCCATCCCCGAGCCCATACTATCGGTTTAGCATCTCCATGCACATGACTTGTGAAACATAGTCATCAACCGAATCGTATACTAGTCAAGGATATGTGTCCGCATAACCTTATCAACTAGGGACCATTAAAACAATCATCATACAATACATAGTTCCACAAACAAGTCACATACTTATTAATACATATCATTGATGATGTTCAAGGACAATACAAAGGACGCATGAATACATATGGAAATATCATCATCACATGATTGCCTCTAGGGCATATCTCCAAAAATTCTCTCTTATTTTACAAGGTTTACATAAAGAGGGAGAATGCCGGCAGCTGGGATTCTGGGCTGGAAAAGGAGCAAATATTAGAGACCTATTCTGCACAGCTCCAAAAGTCCTAAAACTTCATGGAAGTCATTTTCAGAATATATAAAAATAATGAGCGCAAGAAGTTCCAGAGGGGGGCCACACCCTGCCCATGAGGGTGGGGGGCGCGCCCTACCCCCCTGGGCACGCCCCCTGCCTCTTGGGTCCCCTGGTGGCCCTTCGATGCCCATCTTCTGCTATATGGAGTCTTTCGATGAGGAAAAAAATCATAAGCAACCTTTCGGGACGAGACTCCGCCGCCACGAGGCGAAACCTTGGCGGAACCAATCTAGGGCTCCGGCAGAGCTGTTCTGCCTGGGACACTTCCCTCCGGGAGGGGGAAATCATCGCCATCGTCATCACCAACGCTCCTCTCATTGGGAGAGGGCAATCTCCATCAACATCTTCACCAGCACCATCTTGATACGTCTCCGTCGTATCTATAATTTTTGATTGTTCCATGCCAATATTATTCAACTTTCATATACTTTTTGGCAACTTTTTATACTATTTTTGGGACTAACATATTGATCCAGTGCCTAGTGCCAGTTTCTGTTTGTTGCATGTTTTTTGTTTCGCAGAAAACCCATACCAAACGGAATAAAAACTGACGGAGATTTATTTTGGAATATTTATGAATTTTGGGAAGTGGAATCATCGCGAGACGGTGCCCGAGGGGGCACAAGGTAGAGGGCGCGCCCCAGGGTGTCAGGCGCGCCCCTGACCCTCGTGGCCACCCCATAAGGCGGTTGGAGCCCTTCTTTCACCGCAAGAAAGCTAATTTCCGGATAGAGATCGTGTTAAAATTTCAGCCCAATCGGAGTTACGGATCTCCGGGAATATAAGAAACGGTGAAAGGGAAGAATCTGAGACGCAGAAACAGAGAGACATAGAGAGACAGATCCAATCTCGGAGGGGATCTCGCCCCTCCCGTGCCATGGAAGCCATGGACCAGAGGGGAAACCCTTCTCCCATCTAGGGAGGAGGTCAAGGAAGAAGAAGAAGGAGGGGGGCTCTCTACACCAACACCTCCGCCATCTTCACCAACATCTCCATCACCTTCCCCCCTCTATCTACAACGGTCCACTCTCCCGCAACCCGCTGTACCCTCTACTTGAATATGGTGCTTTATGCTTCATATTATTATCCAATGATGTGTTGCCATCCTATGATGTCCGAGTAGATTTTCGTTGTCCTATCGGTGGTTGATGAATTGCTATGATTGATTTAATTTGCTTGTGGTTATGTTGCTGTCCTTTGGTGCCCATCATATGATTGCGCACGTGGATCACACCCTAGGGTTAGTTGTATGTTGATAGGACTATGTATTGGAGGGCAAGAGTGACAGAAGCTTCAACCTAGCATAGAAATTGATGCATACGAGATTGAAGGGGGACCAATATATCTTAATGCTATGGTTGGGTTTTACCTTAATGAACATTAGTAGTTGCGGATGCTTGCTAATAGTTCCAATCATAAGTGCATAGAATTCCAAGTCAGGGATGACATGCTAGCAGTGGCCTCTCCCACATAATACGTGCTATCGGTCTAGTAAAGTAGTCAATTGCTTAAGGGACAATTTCTCAACTCCTACCTCCACTTTTCCACACTCGCTATATTTACTTTAGTTGCTTCTTTACCTTAACAGCCCCTAGTTTTATTTTCATGCTCTTTACTTTCTTGCAAACCTATCCAACAACACCTACAAAGTACTTCTAGTTTCATACTTGTTCTAGGTAAAGCGAATGTCAAGCGTGCGTAGAGTTGTATCGGTGGTCGATAGAACTTGAGGGAATATTTGTTCTACCTTTAGCTCCTCGTTGGGTTCGACACTCTTACTTATCGAAAACTGTTGCAATCCCCTATACTTGTGGGTTATCAAGACCTTTTTCTGGCGCCGTTGCCGGGGAGCAATAGCGTGGGGTGAATATTCTCGTGTGTGCTTGTTTGCTTTATCACTAAGTAATTTTTATTTGTTGTTCTTAGTTGTTTTCTATCTTTAGTTATGGGTAGGAAACACAAAATACCAAAAAAATTAGTTGTACCTATTGAACCAATGGTTGAAGAACCACTCAAAATCTATCACACCGCCGAAGCTTTTTACTTGGATCATCTTCGATCCCTTTGTGCTCGTGCCGAAACCCCAACTAGCTTAGTTGAGGGAAAATCTTTAGATGAGCATGCTTGTTATGTGCGACACCGTATATCTGAAAAAGGGAAATTATTATGGAGTCAAATCCAACGTTTGCAATGCTATGCTTGGAATTTATGTGAATTATATGATTTTACTTGTTGTTCTGAAAACCCTACGAAACACCTTCCCTACCAATGTGAGTTTATTGATAATAGAATCTTATCTTCTTATGCTAAAGGTGTTTATAGTTACTATGATGTTCAACAAATTGAAGAATTTGTTGCTTATAAGGGTGCTTTTGAAATTGCTTCTTTGATTGAAAAGTATGATGCTACTTTTCACAAATATGAAAATTTTGCTATACTTAAATATTGCTATGATAATTATGCTTCTAATACCTATGTTAAACAATATATTGAGGAATACTCCACTGTCCAAGAAGAGACTAATATTTTGCAGGAGTCTATGGAAGAACAAATTGATGAAACTGTGAGCTCATTGGATGAAAAAGATGATGAGGAGAGCGAAGAACAAAAGGAGGAAGAGCGGATTGATCACCCGTGCCCACCTTCTAATGAGAGTAACTCTTCAACTCATACATTGTTTAATTCCCCTTCATGCTTACCGAAGGATGAATATTATGATAATTGTTATGATCCCTATGATTCTTTTGAAATATCCCTTTTTGATGATGCTTGCTATACTTGTGGCCAAGATGCCAATATGAATTATGCTTATGGAGATGAACTTGCTATAGTTCCTTATGTTAAACATGAAATTGTTTCTATTGCACCCATGCATGATAGTCCTATTATCTTTTTGAATTCTCCAAACTACACTATATCGGAGAAGTTTGCACTTATTAAGGATTACATTGATGGGTTGCCTTTTACTGTTACACATGATGATTTTAATGAATATAATATGCATGTGCTTGCTGCTCCTACTTGCAATTATTATGAGAGAGGAACTATATCTCCACCTCTCTATGCTTCCCACATGATAAAATTGCAAGAAACTGTTTATACTATGCATTGGCCTTTACTAGGTGTGCATGAATTGTTCTTTTATGACATGCTGATGCATAGGAAGAGAGTTAGACTTCGTCATTGCTTGATATATGTTGCTTTGTGCTCACTACTAAATTACAAATCATTGTTAATTAAAATTGGCTTTGATATACCTTGGGATCCGGGTGGATTCACTACTTGAGCACTATATGCCTATCTTAATGGCTTTAAAGAAAGCGCTGCCAGGGAGACAACCTGGAAGTTTTAGAGAGTCATTTATTTCTGTTGAGTGCTTTCATATAGTTTTAAAACAACAAAAATAAATAGGGGAACCCAAAACTTTTCAAAAAGGAAAGTGAAAGTGAGAAAGACAAGCACTGTTGAAGTGGGAGAGCTCCTTGAACTTTGTTCATGCTCACGGCAACTTTGTGAATCTTGATTACAGAAACTTTTCAACAAAAATAATTATCCCCTTGTACAATTCCATTGTATTATAAAAATAATGTGCCAAGGTTTGCCTTTAGGATGTTTACGATGCTTGTTGGTTTGTGCGGTGCAGGACAGAAACTTTGGCTGTAGTGCATGAATTTTAATTTTTTACTGGAATGTCAAATGGTTCTGATTCTTTTTGCACTGTCTTTCTGTACAAATTGTTTATCTTTCCTAATTTTGGCAGAAGTTTTCAAGTATCAGAAGTATGGTGAATGTTCAGATTGCTACGGACTGTTCTATTTTAGACAGATTCTGTTTTTGATGCATAGTTTGCTTATTTTGATGAAACTATCAATTTATATCAGTGGATTAAGCCATGAAAAATTTATACTACAGTAGACACAATGCAAAAACAAAATATGAATTGGTTTGCAACAGTACTTATAGTGGTGATTTGCTTTATTATACTAACGGATCTTACCGAGTTTTCTGTTGAAGTTTTGTGTGGATGAAGTGTTCGATGATCGAGAAGGTCTCGATGTGAGAAGAAGGAAGAGAGGCAAGAGCTCAAGATTGGGGATGCCCGAGGCACCCCAAGTAAATATTCAAGGATACTCAAGCGTCTAAGCTTGGGGATGCTGGGGAGGCATCCCCTCTTTATTCAACAAGTATCGATATGTTTTCGGATTCGTTTCGTTCATGCGATATGTGCAATCTTGGAGCGTCTTTTGCATTTAGTTTTCATTTTTCTTTTATGCACCATGCTGGTATGAGATAGTCCTTGGTTGATTTATAGAATGATCTTTGCACTTCACTTATATCTTTTGAGTATGGCTTTATAGAATGCTTCATGTGCTTCACTTATATCATTTGAAGTTTGGATTGCATGTTTCTCTTTACATAGACAACCGCCATTTGTAGAATGCTCTTTTGCTTCACTTATATTTGTTAGAGCACGGGCATATCTTTTGTAGAAAGAATTAAACTCTCTTGCTTCACTTATATCTATTTAGAGAGATGACAAGAATTGGTCATTCACATGGTTAGTCATAAAATCCTACATAAAACTTGTAGATCACTGAATATGATATGTTTGATTACTTGCAATAGTTTTGCGATATAGAGATGGTAATATTAGAGTCATGCTAGTGAGTAATTGTGGATTGTAGAAATACTTTTGTTGAGGTTTGTGATTCCCGTAGCATGCATGTATGGTGAACCGTTATGTAACGAAGTCAGAGCATGATTTATTTATTGATTGTCTTCCTTATGAGTGGCAGTCGGGGATGAGAAATGGTCTTTTCCTACCAATCTATCCCCCTAGGAGCATGCGCGTAGTACTTTGTTTCGATGACTAATAGATTTTTGCAATAAGTATGTGAGTTCTTTATAACTAATGTTGAGTCCATGGATTATACGCACTCTCACCCTTCCACCACTGCTAGCCTCTCTAGTACCATGCAACTTTCGCCGGTACCTTAAACCCACCATATACCTTCCTCAAAACAGCCACCATACCTACCTATTATGGCATTTCCATAGCCATTCCGAGATATATTGCCATGCAACTTCCATCATCATCATATACATGACTTGAGCATTCATTGTCATATTGCTTTGCATGATCGTAAGATAGCTAGCATGATGTTTTCATGGCTTGTCTGTTTTTTGATGTCGTTGCTACGCTAGATCATTGCACATTCCGGTACACCGCCGGAGGCATTCATATAGAGTCATATCTTTGTTCTAGATATCGAGTTGTAATATCGAGTTATAAGTAAATAAAAGTGTGATGATCATCATTATTAGAGCATTGCCCCAGTGAGGAAAGGATGATGGAGACTATGATTCCCCCACAAGTCGGGATGAGACTCCGGACTTTACAAAAAAATAAAAGAGGCCAAAGAAGCCCAAATAAAAAAAAGAGGCCAAAGAAGCCCACCAAATAATAATAATAATAAATAAATAAATAAAAAACAAAAAAATGAGAGAAAAAGAGAGAAGGGGCAGTGCTACTATCCTTTTCCACACTTGTGCTTCAAAGTAGCACCATGTTCTTCATATAGAGAGTCTCTTGAGTTATCACTTTCATATACTAGTGGGAATTTTCATTATAGAACTTGGCTTGTATATTCCGATGATGGGCTTCCTCAAATGCCTGAGGTCTTCATGAGCAAGCAAGTTAGATGCACACCCACTTAGTTTCAGTTAGAGCTTTCATACACTTATAGCTCTAGTGCATCCGTTGCATGGCAATCCCTACTCACTCACATTGATATCTATTGATGGGCATCTCCATAGCCCATTGATACGCCTAGTTGATGTGAGACCATCTTCTCCTTTTTGTCTTCTCCACCATCATATTCTATTCCACCTATAGTGCTATGTCCATGGCTCACGCTCATGTATTGCGTGAAAGTTGAAAAGGTTTGAGAACGTCAAAAGTATGAAACAATTGCTTGGCTTGTCATCGGGGTTGTGCATGATGTGAATATTTTGTGTGGTGAAGATGGAGCATAGCAGACTATATGATTTTGTAGGGATAACTTTCTTTGGTCCTGTTATTTTAAAAAGACATGATTGCTTTATTAGTAGGCTTGAAGTACTATTATTTTTATGTCAAATGATATACTATTGCTTTGAATCACTCATATCTTAATATTCATGCCATGATTAGATTACATGATCAAGATTATGCTAGGTAGCATTCCACATCAAAAAATATCTTTTTTATCATTTACCTACTCGAGGACAAGCATGAATTAAGCTTGGGGATGCTGATACGTCTCCGTCGTATCTATAAGTTTTGATTGTTCCATGCCAATATTATTCAACTTTCATATACTTTTTGGCAACTTTTTATACTATTTTTGGGCTAACATATTGATCCAGTGCCCAGTGCCAGTTTCTGTTTGTTGCATGTTTTTTGTTTCGTAGAAAACCCATACCAAACGGAGTCCAAACGGAATAAAAATTGACGGAGATTTATTTTGGAATATTTATGAATTTTGGGAAGTGGAATCATCGCGAGACGGTGCCCGAGGGGGGCACGAGATAGGGGGGCGTGCCCCTGACCCTCGTGGCCACCCCGTAAGGCGGTTGGATCCCTTCTTTCGCCGCGAGAAAGCTAATTTCCGGATAGAGATCGTGTTAAAATTTCAGCCCAATCGGAGTTACGGATCTCCGAGAATATAAGAAACGGTGAAAGGGAAGAATCTGAGAACGCAGAAACAGAGAGAGACAGAGAGACAGATCCAATCTCGGAGGGGCTCTCGCCCCTCCCGTGCCATGGAGGCCATGGACCAGAGGGGAAACCCTTCTCCCATCTAGGGAGGAGGTCAAGGAAGAAGAAGAAGGAGGGGGGCTCTCTCCCCCTCGCTTTCGGTGGCAACGGAGTGCCACTGGGGGCCATCATCATCACCGCGATCTACACCAACACCTCCGCCATCTTCACCAACATCTCCATCACCTTCCCCCCTCTATCTACAGCGGTTCACTCTCCCGCAACCCGCTGTACCCTCTACTTGAACATGGTGCTTTATGCTTCGTATTATTATCCAATGATGTTTTGCCATCCTATGATGTCCGAGTAGATTTTCGTTGTCCTATCGGTGGTTGATGAATTGCTATGATTGATTTAATTTGCTTGTGGTTATGTTGCTGTCCTTTGGTGCCCATCATATGATTGCGCGCGTGGATCACACCCTAGGGTTAGTTGTATGTTGATAGGACTATGTATTGGAGGGCAAGAGTGACAGAAGCTTCAACCTAGCATAGAAATTGATGCATACGGGATTGAAGGGGGACCAATATATCTTAATGCTATGGTTGGATTTTACCTTAGTGAACATTAGTAGTTGCGGATGCTTGCTAATAGTTCCAATCATAAGTGCATAGAATTCCAAGTCAGGGATGACATGCTAGCAGTGGCCTCTCCCACATAATACTTGCCATCGGTCTAGTAAAGTAGTCAATTGCTTAAGGGACAATTTCGCAACTCCTACCACCACTTTTCCACACTCGCTATATTTACTTTAGTTGCTTCTTTACCTTAACAGCCCCTAGTTTTATTTTTGTGCTCTTTACTTTCTTGCAAACCTATCCAACAACACCAACAAAGTACTTCTAGTTTCATACTTGTTCTAGGTAAAGCGAACGCAAGCGTGCGTACAGTTGTATCGGTGGTCGATAGAACTTGACGGAATATTTGTTCTACCTTTAGCTCCTCGTTGGGTTCGACACTCTTACTTATCGAAAACTGTTGCAATCCCCTATACTTGTGGGTTATCACATCTTCTCTCAAAACCCTAGTTCATCTCTTGTATCCAATTCTTGTCTCCAAGTCCGGGATTGGTACATGTGGGTTGCTAGTAGTGTTAATTACTCCTTGTAGTTGATGCTAGTTGGTTTATTTGGTGGAAGATAATATGTTCAGATCCTTTATGCATATTGATACCCCTCTGATTATGAGCATGAATATGCTTTGTGAGTAGTTACGTTTGTTCCTGAGGACATGGGAGAAGTCTTGCTATTAGTAGTCATGTGAATTTGGTATTCGTTCGATATTTTGATGAGATGTATGTTGTCTTTCCTCTAGTGGTGTTATGTGAACGTCGACTACATGACACTTCACCATTATTTGGGCCTAGAGGAAGGCATTGGGAAGTAATAAGTAGATGATGGGTTGCTAGAGTGACAGAAGCTTAAACCCCAGTTTATGCGTTGCTTCGTAAGGGGCTGATTTGGATCCACATGTTTCATGCTATGGTTAGGTTTACCTTAATACTTTTGTTGTAGTTGCGGATGCTTGCTATAGAGGTTAATCATAAGTGGGATGGTTGTCCAAGTAAGGACAACACCCAAGCACCGGTCCACCCACATACCAAATTATCAAAGTACCAAACGCGAATCGTATGAACGTGATGAAAACTAGCTTGATGATATTCCCATGTGTCCTCGGGAGCGATTTACATCATATAGGAGTTTGTCCAGGCTTTTCCTTTGCTACAAAAAGGATTGGGCCACCTTGCTGCACTTTATTTAATTTTGTTACTTGTTAGTCGTTACCAATTATCTTATCACAAAACTATCTGTTACCTATAATTTCAGTGCTTGCAGAGAACACCTTGCTGAAAACAACTTATCATTTCCTTCTGCTCCTCGTTGGGTTCAACACTCTTACTTATTGAAAGGACTATGATAGATCCCCTATACTTGTGTCTCATCAAGACTCTTTTTTGGCATCGCCAGAGGGGGCATCGATCATGGAGGGCTTCTACATCAACACCATAGCCTCTCCGATGAAGTGTGAGTAGTTTACCTCAGACCTACGGGTCCATAGTTATTAGCTAGATGGCTTCTTCTCTCTTTTTGGATCTCAATACAAAGTTCTCCCCCTCTCTTGTGGAGATCTATTCGATGTAATCTTCTTTTGCGGTGCGTTTGTTGAGACCGATGAATTGTGGGTTTATGATCAAGTTTATCTATGAACAATATTTGAATCTTCTCTGAATTCTTTTATGTATGATTGGTTATCTTTGCAAGTCTCTTTGAATTATCAGTTTGGTTTGGCCTACTAGATTGATCTTTGTTGCAATGGGAGAAGTGCTTAGCTTTGGGTTCAATCTTGCGGTGTCCTTTCCCAGTGACAGTAGGGGCAGCAAGGCACGCATTGTATTGTTGCCATCGAGGATAACAAGATGGGGTTTTCATCATATTGCATGAGTTTATCCCTCTACATCATGTCATCTTGCTTAAGGCGTTACTCTGTCCTTATGAACTTAATACTCTAGATGCATGCTGGATAGCGGTTGATGTGTGGAGTAATAGTAGTAGATGCAGGCAGGAGTCGGTCTACTTGTCTTGGACGTGATGCCTATATACATGATCATACCTAGATATTCTCATAACTATGCTCAATTCTGTCAATTGCTCAACAGCAGTTTGTTCACCCATCACAAAATATCTATGCTCTTGAGAGGAGCCACTAGTGAAACCTATGGCCCCCGGGTCTATCTTCATCATATTAAATCTTCCAATACTTAGTTATTTTCATTGCTTTTATTTTACTTTGCATCTTTATCATAAAAATACCAAAAAATTATCTTATCATATCTATCAGATCTCACTCTCGTAAGTGACCGTGTAGGGATTGACAACGCCTTATCGCGTTGGTTGCGATGATTTATTTGTTTTGTGTAGGTGCGAGGGACTCGCGCGTAGCCTCCTACTGGATTGATACCTTGGTTCTTAAAAACTGAGGGAAATACTTACGCTAATTTGCTGCACCAACGCAAGTGCTCAAGAGGTAGCAACGACTGAATCCTAAGATGAAAGAAGTGGTAAGAAAGGAAATATTAAAGCTCCTTGAGGCAGGTATAATTTATCCCGTTGCTGATAGTCAGTGGGTAAGTCCTGTCCATTGTGTCCCTAAAAAGGGAGGTATTACTGTTGTTCCTAATGATAAAGATGAATTGATTCCGCAAAGAATTATTACAGGTTATAGGATGGTAATTGATTTCCGCAAATTAAATAAGGCGACTAAAAAAGATCATTACCCTTTACCTTTTATTGATCAAATGCTAGAAAGATTATCCAAACATACACATTTTTGCTTTCTAGATGGTTATTCTGGTTTCTCTCAAATACCTGTGTCAGCTGATGATCAATCTAAGACCACTTTTACTTGCCCGTTCGGTACTTTTGCTTATAGACGTATGCCTTTTGGTTTATGTAATGCACCTGCTACCTTCCAAAGATGCATGATGGCTATATTCTCCGACTTTTGTGAAAATATTTGTGAAGCAACCTTGATCGAGTTTTGCAGAGATGTGAAGAAACTAACCTTGTCTTGAATTGGGAGAAGTGCCACTTTATGGTTAATGAAGGTATTGTCTTGGGGCATGAAGTTTCTGAAAGAGGTATTGAAGTTGATAAAGCTAAGGTTGATGCTATTGAAAAGATGCCATGTCCCAAGGACATCAAAGGTATAAGAAGTTTCCTTGGTCACACCGGTTTTTATAGGAGGTTCATTAAGGACTTCTCAAAAATTTCTCGGCCTCTGACTAATCTATTACAAAAAGATATACCATTCGTCTTTGATGATGATTGTGTAGAAGCCTTTGAAATACTTAAGAAAGCATTAATCTCTGCACCTATTGTTCAGCCACCTGATTGGAATTTACCCTTTGAAATTGTGTGTGATGCTAGTGATTATGCTGTAGGTGCTGTTCTAGGGCAAAGAGTTGATAAGAAATTAAATGTTATTCAATATGCTAGTAAAACTCTAGACAATGCTCAGAGAAATTATGCTACTACTGAAAAAGATTTTTTGGCAGTTGTATTCGCTTGTGATAAGTTCAGACCTTATATTGTTGATGCTAAAGTAGCTATTCACACGGATCATGCTGCTATTAAATATCTTATGGAGAAAAAAGATGCTAAACCTAGACTTATTATATGGGTTCTCTTGCTACAAGAATTTGATTTGCATATTATTGATAGAAAGGGAGCTGAGAACCCTGTTGCAGACAACTTGTCTAGGCTAGAGAATGTTCTTGATGACCCACTACCTATTGATGATAGCTTTCCTGATGAACAATTAAATGTCATAAATGCTTCTCGTACTGCTCCATGGTATGCTGATTATGCTAATTATACTGTTGCTACATTTATACCACCTAGCTTTACATACCAGCAAAATAAAAAGTTTTTCTATGATTTACGACATTACTTCTGGGATGACCTACATCTTTATAAAGAAGAAGTAGATGGTGTTATTAGACGTTGTGTACCTGAGCATGAACAGGAACAGATCCTATGCAAGTGTCACTCCGAAGCTTATGGAGGACACCATGCTGGAGATAGAACTGCACACAAGGTATTGCAATCCGGTTTTTATTGGCCTACTCTCTTCAAGGATGCCCGTAAGTTTGTTATATCTTGTGATGAATGTCAAAGAATTGGTAATATTAGTAGACGTCAAGAAATGCCTATGAATTATTCACTTGTTATTGAACCATTTGATGTTTGGGGCTTTGACTATATGGGACCTTTTCCTGCCTCCAATGGATACACACATATTTTAGTTGCTGTTGATTACGTTACTAAGTGGGTAGAAGCTATTCCAACTAGTAGTGCTGATCATAACACCTCTATTAAGATGCTTAAAGAAGTTATTTTTCCAAGGTTTGGAGTCCCTAGATATTTAATGACTGATGGTGGTTCACATTTTATTCATGGTGCTTTCCGTAAAATGCTTGCTAAATATGATGTTAATCATAGAATTGCATCTCCTTATCGCCCACAGTCTAGTGGTCAAGTAGAATTGAGCAATAGAGAACTCAAATTAATTTTGCAAAAGACTATTAATAGATCTAGAAAGAATTGGTCCAAGAAACTTGATGATGCATTATGGGCCTATATAATTGCATATAAAAATCTTATGGGTATGTCTCTGTATCAAATGGTTTATGGAAAAGCATGTCACTTACCTCTCGAACTAGAACATAAGGCTTATTGGGCTATTAAAGAGCTCAATTATGATTTCAAACTTGCCGGTGAGAAGAGGTTATTTGACATTAGCTCACTTGATTAATGGAGAACCCAAGCCTACGAGAATGCCAAATTATTTAAAGAAAAGGTTAAAAGATGGCATGACAAAATAATACAAAAGCGTGAGTTTAATGTAGGTGATTATTATTATTATACAACTCTCGTTTAAGATTTTTTGCAGGAAAACTTCTCTTTAAATGGGAAGGTCCTTATGTTATCAAGGAGGTCTATCGTTCCGGGGCCATAAAAATCAACAACTTCGAAGGCACAAATCCGAAGGTGGTGAACGGTCAAAGAATTAAACATTATATCTCAGGTAATCCTATAAATGTTGAAACCAATGTTATTAAAACCGTTGCCCCGGAGGAATACATAAGGGGCACTTTCCGGAACGTTTTTGACTCCGAAAAGGAATAGGTATGTGGTACGGTAAGTAAACCGACTCCAAAACAGTTCTAATGGCAATTTTCTTCCATTTTGGAATATTTAGAAAAATAGAAAAATAAGAAGAAGTCCAGGAAGGACACGAGGGATCCACGAGGGTGGAGGGCGCGCCCTGCTACGTCTTGAGCTTGTGTTGGTTTTCCCCGAAGAGGAAGGGATGATGCAGCAGAGTAGCGTAAGTATTTCCCTCAGTTTTTGAGAACCAAGGTATCAATCCAGTAGGAGCCCACACTCAAGTCCCTCGTACCTGCACAAAGCGATAGCTACTCGCAACAACGCGATTAGGGGTTGTCAAGCCCTTCACGGTCACTTACGAGAGTGAGATCTGATAGATAGAATATTTTTGGTATTTTTGATATAAAGATGCAAAGTAAAAAGTAAAAGCAAAGTAAATAAGAAAACAATATAAAAGTGATGGAGATTGATATGATGAGAATGGACCCGGGGGCCATAGGTTTCACTAGTGGCTTCTCCCAAGAGCATAAGTATTCTACGATGGGTGAACAAATTACTGTTGAGCAATTGATAGAATTGTGCATAATTATGAGAATATCTAGGCATGATCATGTATATAGGCATCACTTCCGTGACAAGTAGATCGAAACGATTCTGCATCTACTACTATTACTCCACTCATCGACCGCTATCCAGCATGCATCTAGAGTATTAAGTTAAAAACAGAGTAACGCCTTAAGCAAGATGACATGATGTAGAGAGATAAATTCGTGCAATATGAAATAAACCCCATCTTGTTATCCTCGATGGCAACGATACAATACGTGCCTTGCTGCCCCTTCTATCACTGGGTAAGGACACCGCAAGATCGAACCCAAAGCTAAGCACTTCTCCCATGGCAAGAACTACCAATCTAGTTGGACAAACCAAACGGATAATTCAAAGAGACTTGCAAAGATAACCAATCATGCATAAAAGAATTCAGAGAAGATTCAAATATTATTCATAGATAGACTTGATCATAAACCCACAATTCATCGGTCTCAACAAACACACCACAAAAAGAAGATTACATCGAATAGATCTCCATAACAGAGGGGGAGAACTTTGTGTTGAGATTCAAAGAGAGAGAAGAAGCCATCTCGCTACTAACTATGGACCCGAAGGTCTGAGGTAAACTACTCACACTTCATCGGAGGGGCTAGGATGATGTAGAAGCCCTCCATGATGACAGCCCTCTTCCGGTGGAGCTCTGGAACAGGCTCCAAGATGGGATCTCGTGGATACAGAAAGTTGTGGTGGTGGAATTAGGGTTTTGGCTCCTGTTCTGATCGTTTGGGGGTACATGTGTATATATAGGAGGAAGGAGTACATCGGTGGAGCACCGAGGGGCCCACGAGGCAGGGGGGCACGCCCTAGGGGGGTGGGCGCCCCCACCCTCGTGACCACCTCTTTGATCCCTTGCAGTAGGGTTCAAGTCTCCTGGATCACGTTCGGTGAGAAAATCACGTTTCCGAAGATTTTATTCCGTTTGGACTCCGTTTGATATTCTGTTTATCCGAAACACTGAAATAGGCAAAAAAACAGCAATTCTGGGCTGGGCCTCCGGTTAGTAGGTTAGTCCCAAAAATAATATAAAAGTGGAAAATAAAGCCCAATATAGTCCAAAACAGTAGATAATATAGCATGGAGCAATCAAAAATTATAGATACGTTGGAGACGTATCACGCCCTACCCCCTGGGCGCCCCCTACCTCGTGGGCACCTCGTGTGCTCTCCGGACTCCTTTTTCTTACACGTCACGATTCTGGTCGGTAAAAATTCATTATATAACCTCCCGAAGTTTTTGACCACCGTATCACGCAAAAATCTCCTGTTCTTGTTTCGAGCTGTTTTCTGCCAGGGTTGTCAAAGCCAAGCATCATGTCGTCTCCCTCCTCCTCCAACAATGAGGGCAACGATGCTTGGCTAATGAAGATAGAGCTGAAGAGAGAAGAACCCATGGAGATCAACAAGGATGAAGGGATCAAGAAGGCCACGGAGGACCAAGTTCCGGCAACAGAAGACATCCTTCAACTTGATCACAATATTCTTACCCCAACTGAGATCGAAGCTTTCAAGATGACTGAGCTACCTTGTATACAAAACAAGTATCTCACACGTGAAAATATTTTGGTGAAGGAGCATATCATCGCACTCAAGGGCATTATCCGCAAGTTGGAAGACCTCCTACGCTCGATGTGCGACTACCCTTCATCACCACCATCTTCTTAACCAACAAAGGAGACATAATCACATGGGTATGGGCACTCCCCTTGGCAACTGCCAAGCTTGGGGGAGTGCCCCGGTATCGTATCACCATCACTTTTATCTTTATTGTTTTTCTTAGTTCGATCCTTTTGGTAATATCTTGATCTAGTAGTATAAAGTTTTTAATATGATCTAGTTGTGAGTTTTGCTTTATGATCCTTCTATGTAATTGAGTCTGTGAGCTATATAATAAAGATTAGTGTTGAGTCAAGGGCTTGATTATTTTGCCATGATATTGAGTGAATAAAATAAAGGAGAAAGAAATAAAAGAGATCATATGGATCTTATGGAGAGTAATGAGCTCACATAGAAAAAGTATGATGAATAAAAGCCGTTGAGAGTTGACAAACATAGTTTTGGTCATCATTGCAATTAATAGGAAGTAATAAAGAAAGAGAGGTCTTCACATATAAATATACTATCTTGGACATATTTTATGATTGTGAGCACTCATTAAAATATGACATGCTAAAGAGTTGACGTTGGACAAGGAAGACAACGTAATGGGTTATGTTCTCTTACATCTGAGATAAATTATATTGTCATGGATCATCCAACATAATTGAGCTTGCCTTTCCCCCTCATGCTAGCCAAATTCTTTGCACTAAGTAGAGATACTACTTGTGCTTCCAAACACCCTTAAACCAGTTTTGCCATGAGAGTCCACCATACCTACCTATGGATTGAGTAAGATCCTCCAAGTAAGTTGTCATCAGTGCAAGCAATAAAAATTGCTCTCTAAATATGTGTGACTTATTAGTGTGGGAGAAAATAAGCTTTATACGATCGTGTGATATGGAAGAAATAAAAGCAACAGACTGCATAATAAAGGTCCATATCACAAGTGGAAATATAAAGTGACGTTCTTTCACATTAAGATTTTGTGCATCCAACCATAAAAGCGCATGACAACCTCTGCTTCCCTCTGCGAAGGGCCTATCTTTTTACTTTTATCTCCTACCTTGCATAAGAGTCATGGTGATCTTCACCCTTCCTTTTTAAAATTTTATCTTTTGGCAAGCACAACATGTTGGAAAGATCCTAGTATATATGGCTAATTGGATGTGAGTTTTCATGAACTATTATTGTTGACATTACCCTTGAGGTAAAACGTTGGGAGGCAAAACTATAAGCCCCTATCTTTCTCTGTGTCCGATTAAAACTCCATACCCATAAGTATTGCATGAGTGTTAGCAATTGTGAAATACTATATGATAGTTGAGTATGTGG
The DNA here is from genome assembly GCF_018294505.1 of Triticum aestivum. Classification (NCBI taxonomy): domain Eukaryota; kingdom Viridiplantae; phylum Streptophyta; class Magnoliopsida; order Poales; family Poaceae; genus Triticum; species Triticum aestivum. The sequence continues at coordinate 539,687,739 of NC_057794.1, forward strand.
ACTTGCTAAAAAGCTCTTATATATTGACTCTTTCCTATGTTATGATAAATTGCAATTGCTCCAATGACTGAGATTATAGTTTTTTAGTTTTCAATGAAGTTTATGATTCATACTTGAAATTGTGATTGAATTGTTATTCTAGCATAAGAGATCATATGACAAGAATTATATAAGTTGCTGTTTTAAGAATGATCATGATGCCCTCATGTCCGTATATTATTTTTATCGACACCTCTATCTCTAAACATGTGGACATATTTTTCGATTTCGGATTTCGCTTGAGAACAAGCGAGGTCTAAGCTTGGGGGAGTTGACACGTCCATTTTGCATCATGCTTTTATATCGATATTTATTGCATTATGGGTTGTTATTACACATTATGTCACAATACTTATGCCTATTCTCTCTTATTTTACAAGGTTTACATAAAGAGGGAGAATGTCGGCAGCTGGGATTCTTGGCTGGAAAAGGAGCAAATATTAGAGACCTATTCTGCACAGCTCCAAAAGTCCTGAAACTTCACGGAAGTCATTTTCAGAATATTTAAAAAAATAATGAGCGCAAGAAGTTCCAGAGGGGGGCCACACCCTGCCCACGAGGGTGGGGGGCGCGCCCTACCCCCCTGGGCGCACCCCCTGCCTCATGGGTCCCCTGGTGGCCCTCCGATGCCCATCTGCTATATGGAGTCTTTCGATGAGGAGAAAAAATCATAAGCAACCTTTCGGGACGAGACTCCGCTGCCACGAGGCGGAACTAATCTAGGGCTCTGGCAGAGCTGTTTTGTCGGGGACACTTCCCTCCAAGAGGGGGAAATCATCGCCATCGTCATCACCAACGCTCCTCTCATCGGGAGAGGGCAATCTCCATCAACATCTTCACCAGCACCATCTCCTCTCAAAACCCTAGTTCATATCTTGTATCCAATTCTTGTCTCCAAGTCCGGGATTGGTACCCGTGGGTTGCTAGTAGTGTTAATTACTCCTTGTAGTTGATGCTATTTGGTTTATTTGGTGGAAGATCATATGTTCAGATCCTTTATGCATATTAATACCCCTCTGATTATGAACATGAATATGCTTTGTGAGTACTTACATTTGTTCCTGAGGACATGGGAGAAGTCTTGCTATTAGTAGTCATGTGAATTTGGTATTCATTCGATATTTTGATGAGATGTATGTTGTCTCTTGATAACACACAAGTATAGGGGATCACAACAGTTTTCGATAAGTAAGAGTGTCAAACCCAACGAGGGGCTAAAGGCAGAACAAATATTCCCTCAAGTTCTATCGACCACCCATACAACTCTACGCACGCTTGATGTTCGCTTTACCTAGAACAAGTATGAAACTAGAAGTACTTTGTAGGTGTTGTTGGATAGGTTTGCAAGATAATAAAGAGCAAGTAAATAAAAAGTAGGGGCTGTTGTAAGTAAAGAAGCAATAAAGTAAATATAGCGAGTGTGGAAAAGTGGTGGTAGGAGTTGCGAAATTGTCCGTAAGCAATTGACTACTTTACTAGACCGATAGCAAGTATTATGTGGGAGAGGCCACTGCTAGCATGTCATCCCTGACTTGGAATTCTATGCACTTATGATTGGAACTATTAGCAAGCATCCGCAACTACTAACGTTCATTAAGGTAAAACCCAACCATAGCATTAAGATATATTGGTCCCTCTTCAATCCCGTATGCATCAATTTCTATGCTAGGTTGAAGCTTCTGTCACTCTTGCCGTCCAATACATAGTCCTATCAACATACAACTAACCCTATGGTGTGATCCACGCGCACAATCATATGATGGGCACCAAAGGACAGCAACATAACCACAAGCAAATTAAATCAATCATAGCAATTCATCAACCACCGATAGGACAACGAAAATCTACTCAGACATCATAGGATGGCAACACATCATTGGATAATAATATGAAGCATAAAGCACCATGTCCAAGTAGAGGGTACAACGGGTTGCAGGAGAGTGGACCGCTGTAGATAAAGGGGGAAGGTGATGGAGATGTTGGTGAAGATGGCGGAGGTGTTGGTGTAGATCGCGATGACAATGATGATGGCCACAACAACGTTCCGGCGCCACTGGAAGAGAAGGGGAGAGGGGGCCTGAGGGAGTCCTGGAGTAGGGGGTCTCCGGACAGCCGGACTATCTCCATTGGCCGGACTGTTAGACTATGAAGATACAAGATTTAAGAGTTCGTCTCGTGTCCGGGTGGGACTCTACTTGGCGTGGAAGGCAAGCTAGGCAATATGTATATGGATACCTCCTCCTTTGTAACCGACCTTGTGTAACCCTAACCCTCTCCGGTGTCTATATAAACCGAAGGGTTTTAGTCCGTAGGACAACAATCACAACATACAATCATACCGTAGGCTAGCTTCTAGGGTTTAGCCTCTCTGATCTCGTGGTAGATCCACTCTTGTAACACCCATATCTTCAATATTAATCAAGCAAGACGTAGGGTTTTACCTCCATCAAGAGGGCCCGAACCTGGGTAAAACTTCATGTCCCTTGCCTCCTGTTACCATCCGGCCTAGACGCATAGTTCGGGACCCCCTACCCGAGATCCGCCGGTTTTGACACCAACATTGGTGCTTTCATTGAGAGTTCCTCTGTGTCATCGCCATTAGGCTTGATGGCTCCTGCTATCATCGATAGCGATGCGGTCCAGGGTGAGACTTTTCTCTCCGAATAGATCTTCGTACTCGGCGGCTTTGCACTGCGGGCTAATTCGCTTGGCCATCTGGAGCAGATTGAAAGCTACGCCCCTGGCCATCAGGTCAGATTTGGAAGTTTGGATTACATGGCCAATATCCGTGGGGACTTGATCTTCGACGGATTCGAGCCACAGCCGGGCGCGCCGCACTATTGCGATGGGTATGACCTAGCTCTGCCACCGGACGGTACTCCAGAGGCCGCGCCCGCATCAGCTCCGACCCTTAGATCGGAGCCAACTGCGCTAATCAAGGACGGGTGGCTAGACACCGCCTCAGGGGCTGCAGTCTCGACGACGATCGAGCTAAACACCAGCATAATCCTCTACACGACCCATGACTCCAAGGTGCCGGACTCTCTTCCGGACCCTGAACCATCTGCGCCCCTGCCAATCGAATCCGATTGGGCGCCGATCCTAGAGTTCACCGCCGCGGATATCTTTCAGCACTCGCCTTTCGGTGACATTCTGAATTCACTAAGGTCTCTCTCTTTGTCAGGAGAGCCCGGGCCGGATTATGGCCAACAAGATTGGGATGCGGACGACGAATAAATTCGACGCCCACCCACCACCCACTTTGTAGCCACTGTCGAGGATTTAACCGACATGCTCGACTTCGACTCCGCAGACATCGACGGTATGGACAGCGATGCAGGAGGCGAAGATGAACCACCGCCCACAGGGCGCTGGACGTCCACTTCATCATATGATGTATACATGGTGGACACACCAAAATAAAACGACGATGAGGAACGGAAGGACGCAGCGAAGGCTTGTTCCCTCGAGAAGCAGTCAAAGCGGCAGCGCAAGCGCCGCCCCAAATCCCGCCTCGCCAGAAATAATGATCACACAGACCCAGCGTTGGAGCAGGGCGAACCACTACCGGACCATGGCAATACGGAGAATCAAACTGAACAAACCAATTCTGTCAAAGATAATAGTCTGGACGACACAACGCCGGACAGGCACCCGGAGCAGCAGAATGCCCGTCAAAGGCTTGTTGCCACCGCGAGGAGTCTAAAAAAGCAGAAGCAAAGGCTCAAGGCTGCGCAGGACACACTCCGAATCAGATGGAGTAAAGTACTCAACACAACAGCAAAGTACAACGACAATCGCCCCACCAAGAGCTACCCAAAGCGGAAATTGCTACCTGAATTCGATGAGGAGGCTTCGGACCCCTCACAACCAAAAGTCAAAATAGCCACCTGGCCGGATAGACGACCCCACGGCCAACATAGAGCGGCAAACAATGCCAATCACAAGACAATACGCGATTCACGCGGGGGCTTGCACCAAAAGGACAACGCAACCAGATCCATCTATGGACCACGCAAGCACGCCCCAACATACAATATAACATCCGAACAACGCGGTACACCCAGATACAGGGGTGCCGCACACCCCCTATGTTTCACCGATGAGGTGCTGGATCATGAATTTCCAGAGGGATTCAAACCTGTAAACATAGAGGCATACGACGGAACAACATACCCTGGGGTCTGGATCGAGGACTATATCCTCCACATCCATATGGCTCGAGGAGATGATCTCCACGCCATCAAGTACTTACCTCTCAAACTCAAAGGGCCAGCTCGTCATTGTCTTAAAGGCCTCCCCGAAAACTCCATTGGAAGCTGGGCAGAGCTCGAAGATGCTTTTCGGGCAAACTTTCAAGGGACTTATGTCCGACCTCCGGACGCAGATGATTTGAGTCATATAACTCAACAGCCCGGAGAGTCAGCCCGAAAGCTTTGGAACAGATTTCTTACTAAAAAGAACCAAATTGTCAACTGTCCGGACGCTGAAGCCTTGGCAGCTTTCAAGCACAGCGTCCGTGGCGAATGGCTTGCCCGACACCTCAGCCAAGAAAAACCGAGAACAATGGCAGCATTAACAAGCCTCATGACCCGCTTTTGTGCGGGTGAAGACAGCTGGCTAGCCCGATGCAGCACCAGCAACCCCAGTACATCTGAAGTTAAAGATGAAAACGGGAAACCATGGTGCAACAACAATAACAAACGCTGGAACAAAGGAGACATCACGAAGAGCACGACAGTAAACGCCGGATTCAAAAGCTCTCGGCCAGGTAAGAAGCCGCCCTCTAAAGGCGCCAGAGACGAACTGTCCAGCCTGAATAAAATTCTGGACCAAATATGTCAGGTCCATAGCACCCCTGGCAAACCAGCCAATCATACCCACAGAGAATGTTGGGTCTTCAAGCAGTCCGGCAAGCTCAACGCCGTACACAAGGGGGAGGATACACCAAGCGAAGATGAAGATGAGCCTCTCAAGGGAGACGCTGGGGAACAAAAGAAATTTCCACCAGAAGTCAAAACAGTAAACGTGTTACACGTGATCAATGGAAGAAACAAAACAGCACTCCCAGAAAAATACGCCCGAAGGCTTATCACCGCGGAGTTCTGCCACTGTTCGTCTCAACCGATCACTTTTGACCATCTTGATTACTCAGCAAGTATCCGGCGTGCAGGATGGGCTGCCCTGGTATTAGACCCAATAATTGACGAATACCGCTTCGCACGAGTTCTGATGGATGGTGGCAGCAGCCTAAACCTGATATACCAGGATACAATCCGCGAAATGGGGATAGACCCAGCAATTCGCCATAGCAATATTACCTTTAAAGGAATAGCGCCAGGCCCAGGGGCTCGTTGCACGGGCTCCCTGCTACTAAAAGTTATATTCGGCTTCCCCGATAACTTCCATACTGAACATCTAACCTTCCACATCGCTCCGTTCCAAAGTGGCTATCAAGCACTACTCGGACGTGAAGCTTTCGCTCGCTTTAATGCAATACCACACTACGCTTCCCTCACACTCAAGATACCCGGTCCGCGTGGCATCATTACAGTGAACAGAAATATTAAGCAATTTCTGCACGCCGAAGAGAGCGCGGCTGCCTTGACAGCCGCACACTAAACACGGCCTCACCAACTAAAACATTGAGCAGGTCGTCACGACCTCGGACACGGTTAGACGAGTCCGGTGCAGCTATATGCAATTTATACCGGATCAATGATCACACCCCTGTTACAAATATAAGGGGCTCAACGTGTGCAGACAAGTGGCAGTTCTTACTCAACCCGAATTATGCATGGTTTATTTACAAAACTATCTTTTTGCATGACAGCTTTTTTACCTAAGCTCCTCTCTTTTACAGATAATCATCATGCTACACCTGTCCAGGATACGGCACAACGGAGACACAGGCGCAGACGTGCAGCAGGGACCCGCTCCAAGGATTCTTTTTAGATTAAGACCCTGCTTAAACCTTTTTTACTGTCTCTTGTTGATACATATCCACCAAATTCTCGGCACAATTGAGAAGGATGCTGATGTCTTGGCATGTGGCCACGTCAGAATAATGCACGTACCTGGACACAAGGGGCTTCTTACAAGCGGCACTATTTCGGCCCGGTTTATACCATAAGGACCGAATACCTTAGGGAGTGTTCGGTGTCGCGAGTTTGACCTTATATGCATCAGCTCCGAATCATTATCTTTGGTCAAATGTTGGGTTTACCCAGCTCCTGTGTTTTGGTGCCTTACGTTCCGCTTTACTGGCTAAGGTAGCACCAGGAGAACTACTGCGATTGTGCCCTGGTTCATTCGGACGAGCGCCTCAGTAGAGAAAGCCGAAAACTGACTGTCATGATATAGCGTGAGACTGCTCAACCACTCGATGACCTATCGGAATGTTATAATTCCTTCGCCTTAACGAAGGGCCGTTTTCCAGCCAGGCATATACGCACCCCGCGATCGGGAGAGTGCGGAGCCACCAGGGGCTATCTAGTAGCCCCACTGTCAAACTCCTATGGCTAAGTGAAAGTGTTCAAGCATTATAGTCTGGTTGCCTCGATCGCTGCGCTATCACCTCCTTATCAGGACCAAGACGTTGGATTAAGTGTGAACACGCGTTTTTTGCGAGCACCTCTGCATTATATGCGTGGGGGTTGAAGCCGACGACTGCAATCTTTCAGGTTATACACATGTACACATAAACGGCCGCACAAGAGGCATCATACTACTTTCAGGCAAAAGTATAAACATAGCCTTTTAAAAACTTCATAAAAGCATTATGTTTACAATGAGAATACATATCACTCAAACATAATATTTTTCGAGCACTGGCCTCTATCAAACGAGCACCCTCGAGAACTTCCTCGAAATAGTGTTCGGCAGCCACACGGCCTATGGCCGAACCCTGCGCCGCAACAGTGGTAGCGTCCATCTCCGCCCAGTATGCTTTAACACGGGCAAGGGCCATCCGCGAGCCTTCTATGCACGCCGACCTCTTCATCGCATTAATGCGTGACACCGCATCAAGGAACTGCTGCACTAAGCTGAAATAGCTGTTCGGCTTTGGTCTTTCCGGCCATAGCTGATCCACAACAGACCTCATGGCGAGTCCGGACAACCTATTCAGTTCGGCCCATTCGGCTAGCTAGTCAGTCAATGAAAGTGGACGTTCTGGAACATGGAATTGCGTCCAGAACAGCTTGTCCACTTCACAATTTGTTTGACCTTGGAAGTACTTGGCCGCATCGGCAGCACTCGTCGCCAAATCCATATACGCATCTGCCGAACTCCACAGCCGATCCAGAGGGGCATACCGAGGATCTCCGGACTTCCTTCGTAACATGAAGGGTTTCCCAGCCGCAATATCCCCGGCTTCCCGCAGCTCCTCCTTCTTCGCTCTCATAGCAGAACGGGTGTCTTTGTCCGCCGCCACGGCCTTCTCAAGGTCCGTTGCCTTCGCTCGGTTTTCTTTCTCAAGAACCCGGCAACGGTCAGCAGTGTCTTTCAATTCTACGACCATCTTGGCCATCTTCTCCTGGCTCTCGCAATGTGCGGCCTTCTCGGCTTTCAACTCTTCGGCCGCCTTCAAAGCAGCCGCATTACTAATCCTTGCTTGTTCCTTGGCTCGGGCAAGTTCTGCCCGCAAGGCTTCCACGGTGGCAGCTCCATCTGCAGTCACAACATATTAAAGATACTGGCATTATGCTGCTCTTACTATGTGGTGTTCACCGGATAATAACACTTACCCTGTGCCTCGTCAAGCCTCTTGTTAACAAGCTCGATGTCGGCGTCTGCCGCATCCAGTTGCCGTTTTAATTGGGCAAACTTCCTAGTTTGGCTAGCCACCGGAGCTCCCACCACCTGCACATAAAGGCAGTTTGGTTATTGCCTGGGAATATGATCCTCTGTTCGCCGCCGTTCTCGACGACAACCAGAGTCTCAGGGGCTACTATAACATGTGCAGTACTATCACATATTATCTCACATACCTCAAAGCCTGTCAATAGACTCATAAAGGCTTCATGTAATCCGCTTTCAGCGGACGAGATTTTCTCCATCACCGTACCCATCAGTGTACGGTGCTCTTCTGAGATGGCCGCTCGCCCCACCAACTCCCTCAGAACGTCCGACCGCACACTAGACGGTGCCGAACTCTTTCGTATGCTCTCTTCGGGAGCCGGACACTGGGGACTTTGGGGGTCTACGGGATTATCTTCTGGCCTCACCGGATCCGGAGAGGCCCTCCGCGACGACACTTCGGGGTCGCCCGCTTCTGGAGCGGAGGAGTCCGGGGGAGGCGTTTCGCTCTCCATCATCTCTGGAAGAAGATCCCCCGAAGACGATCTCATTTGAGAGGGGCTGAGGCCCGCACTGCAAGATAGATGCGGTGGTTATTTTCTCAGAGGAAAAAGATAGCATACCCTTACTACTGAAATATTTTGGATCACTTACGACTTGTTGGAGGGCTGATCCCCTCGCGGACTCTGTGCGGCAGAAGCACCCCCCAAGGCAGGACCCTCAGTGGGAGACCTTTTCTCCCGTTTGGAGGCTTCGGCTTCCGGATCCTCGGAAGCAGTCCTTTTCCTCCCCCGACCGTCCTCCTTCGTGGAGACACTCGTTCCCTCGGTTGGAGCAGATGGCGATGGGGGCCCGCGTCCGCCCGTATTATCTCCCTCGGTATCGTCCTTCAAGGGCTCCGGGCAAGGTGCGACCTCGAGCATCTTCTCCAATACCGGATTTTCCAAACCCTCAGGGAGGGGGGCCAAACACCGAATCGTCTTCGCCTTTGTTAGCCAGTCCTGGTCAAAAAGCGAACTCTCAGAAATAACTTCGAATAAAAGACAACATGTTCGGCTAGGGGATTTCTTACTTGTTCGGCGGCGCGGTTACTGCTCCGGCCCACGTCCTCGGTGATATCCGGACATTCCACTTGAGGTCCGAAGAATGACTTGTACATCTCCTCGTGTGTCAGGCCGAGGAAACTTTGAATGGCACGTGGTCCCTCTGGGTTGAACTCCCACAAGCGCAGGGGCCGGCGTTTGCAAGGCTGGACTTGACGAACCAGCATAACTTGTATTACCGCAACCAAATTAAAATCTCCCTCGAAGAGATCTCTGATGCGGCTTTGCAGTATAGGCACGCCAGCTCAGTCCCGTGCTAATCCATGACATCAGTTGTGGTGGGGGGCCCGGGCGGAAAGCGGGGGCAGCCGCCCACTTGGCACTTCTGGGAGCCGTGACGTAGAACCACTCCCGTTGCCATAATTCGGATACCTCTGGAAAGGAACCTTTCGGCCATGGAGCTCCTGCCATCTTGCCTATTGATGCACCTTCGCACGCTGCATGCTGCCCCTCGATCACCTTCGGTTGTACTTCAAAGGTCTTGAGCCACAGGCCGAAGTGAGGGGTCACACGGAGGAAGGCCTCACACATGACAATACATGTCATGATGTGGAGAAAGGAGTCCAGAGCTAGGTCGTGGAAATCTAGCCCGTAATAGAACATCAAGCCCCTGACAAAGGGATCCAGAGTGAGGCCTAGACCTTGGAGGAAGTGGGAGACGAACACAACGTTCTCGTTGGGTTCGGGAGTAGGGACGACCTGCCCTCGAGTAGGCAGCCGATGCGAAACCTCGGCGGTCAGGTATCTGGCCTCCCTCAACTTCTTAATGTCCTCTTCCGTCACGGAGGAGGGCATCCATCAGCCTTGAAGGCTGGATCCAGACATGATTGAAGATCTGGAGCACCTAACCTGGGCTTTGGGTGTTAGAACTCGAGGCGGGGGAAGGGTTTGGTTGAGCACGAGAGGGAAAAAGCGAAAACCTTGTCCCCTTATAAAGAGGGTGAATATCAAGCGTCCTCTCCATAGCCGTTTTGGACTTAGCTATAATCTAGGAGTCCTAGACACGGTTGGGTTACCCACAAACCGCATTAATGAGAATCCCGTAATCAGGGGAACACGATCTCCACTTTGGCAAGACGTGTCAAGAAACCGCCTCGCGTTATGTGTGGAGCTGGTTAAGAGAAACGGTTCGAATGATCGCCGGGCCATGACATAACGTCATGTTGCCAAAACAAGCTAGTGGATTAGATCTGCGAAAACATTATTCTCTCTACGGTGGAATGTGGAACTTATTTTGCAGGGTCGGACACTATCCTCGTATTCAAATTCTTCTGTGATGTATTCGGAGAAGGAACCCGCCTTGCAATGCCGAAGACAACTGCGTGCCGGGCTCATCGTCATTGAAGCCTAGTTCAGGGGCTACTGAGGGAGTCCTGGATTAGGGGGTCTCCATTGGCCGGACTATCTCCATTGGCCGGACTGTTAGACTATGAAGATACAAGATTGAAGACTTCGTCTCGTGTCCGGGTGGGACTCTACTTGGCGTGGAAGGCAAGCTAGGCAATATGTATATGGATACCTCCTCCTTTGTAACCGACCTTGTGTAACCCTAACCCTCTCCAGTGTCTATATAAACCGAAGGGTTTTAGTCCGTAGGACAACAATCACAACATACAATCATACCGTAGGCTAGCTTCTAGGGTTTAGCCTCTCCGATCTCGTGGTAGATCCACTCTTGTAACACCCATATCTTCAATATTAATCAAGCAGGACGTAGGGTTTCACCTCCATCAAGAGGGCCCGAACCTGGGTAAAACTTCGTGTCCCTTGCCTCCTGTTACCATCCAGCCTAGATGCACAGTTCGGGACCCCCTACCCGAGATCCGCCGGTTTTGACACCGATAGGGCCCCTTCGTCTTCTTCTTCCTTGACCTCCTCCCTAGATGGGATAAGGGTTTCCCCTCTGGTCCTTGGCCTCCATGGCATGGGAGGGGCAAGATCCCCTCCGAGATTGGATCTGTCTCTCTGTCTCTCTCTGTTTCTGCGTTCTGTTCTGCTGCCCTTTCACCGTTTCATATATATATGGAGATCCGTAACTCCGATTGGCCTGAAACCTTCACCGTGATTTTTTTACCAAAAAATAGCTTTCTTGCGGCCGAAGAAGGGCATCAACCGCCTTACGGGTGGCCCATGAGGGTCAGGGGCGCACCCAGGGGGGCAGGCGCGCCCCCTGCCTCGTGGCCACCTCGGGCACCGTCTCGCGTGGATTTTTCTTTCAGAAAATTTTAAATATTCCAAAAATAAGCTTCGTCCATTTTATCCCGTTTGGATTCCATTTGATATGGATATTCTGCGAAACATAAAACATGCAACAAACAGGAACTGGCACTGGGCACTGGATCAATATGTTAGTCCCAAAAATAGTATAAAAAGTTGCCAAAAGTATATTAAAGTTGTATAATATTGGCATGGAACAATAAAAAATTATAGATACGACGGAGACGTATCAGCATCCCCAAGCTTAGTTCCTGCTCGTCCTCGAGTAGGTAAATGATAAAAAAGATAATTGTTGATATGGAATGCTACCTAGAATAATCTTGATCACATATCTAATCATGGCATGAATATTAAGACACGAGTGATTCAAAGCAATAGTCTATCATTTGACATAAAAACAATAATACTTCAAGCCCACTAATAAAGCAATCATGTCTTTTCAAAATAACAAGGCCAAAGAAAGCTATCCCTACAAAATCATATAGTCTAGCTATGCTCCATCTTCACCACACAAAAAATATTCACATCATGCACAACCCCGATGACAAGCCGAGCAATTGGTTCATAGTTTTTAAAGCGCTTTAGCATTTTCAACCCTCACACAATACATGAGCATGAGCCATCACTACAAAAAATACACTTCCGTGATGATACGTGTTTGTCACACTAGGTCGCTTTGTTTGTCATGCATGTACATCCATCACAAATTTATGACAGAATCAAGATAGTCATACCTGCGCTGTCGTAGAAGTGTTCCATGACATTACCAAAATTATCATCATGGAAGCGTCCACTTCCATGACGATAAATCGCGCGTCACAGAAGTGCTTTCGTCAAGGGTGACCGACATGTGGCATCCACCTTAACGGAACACCGTTAAGCTATCGGGTCGGGTTTTGGATCCGATAACCCGTTAACAGCCCCGACCAATGGGGATTTTCCACGTGTAAAATCATCATTGGCTAGAGGAAACACGTGTCGTCTCATCGTTGGGACAGATGTCATCCACTCACTGGACAGAAGGTGCCTATGATACGTCGACACGTGGCACGGCCCAACAGTGGCCCATTCCTGTGAAAAGGCCGGCCCATTTGACTTGGTTAAAAGCTGGCGGGCCGGCCCATGGAAAGCCTGTTAACGGCCTATTCGCATATAGCCCATTTACAGCCCGCTAATCCAAGGCCCGTTACGCCCTATCCGAATTAGGCCCAGTAGCGTCATCTGGGCCGTCCAATATGATTCCAGCCCGTTTTCACTTCTGGCCCATGTATAGCCCATGACGTCTTTCGGCCCATATGAGGCCCTTTGTAACTCTTGGCCCATTAGCGGCCCGTGCTGAAATTGGCCCGTAATGAACAGTGTATTACTTTACACCCATTAACGACCGGTGGTGAAACTGGCCCATAATGAACAGTGTATCACTTTATACCCATTAACGACCCGTTATTCCGTTGGGCCGTTTCCAGCCCAAGTTATCTTTCGGCCTTCTGAGGGCCCATTTATTCTTGGGCTCATTTGCAGCATTCGGTTACTTACGGCCCGTTACTGTCATTTTCTGTTTGTGGGCCAAATTCAGCCCGTCGTTACGGTCGGCCCGTTTGCGGACCGTTAGTCTGTTGGGCCATTTTCATAGCATCACCAAATACGACCTATTAACGGCCCGTTATGGTCAGCCCATAAAACGTATGATTTCCATTATAGGCCCATCTACGGCCCATTAAAGGCCCGTACAAGACCCATAAATGATCTGGCGGCCCATGGATCCTACGAGACATACAAGGCCCATGGATCCTACGAGACGTAGAAGGCCCATGGACCCGACGGCCCGTGACGGGCCATGGTCGGGCGAATTGGCCCCCGTTTGAACGATATAGCGTATTCAAAGAATTATCCTACTCAATACTATCACCTCTAAAAAGCCTACACTATTACAACAAAGAGATCAAGGCATAGAAAGGTAGAATAATCCTACACTATACAATAAAGAAATTATAGCCGATTGTACCCACTGGGCATTATGGTTCGGCAGAGGTGATAATAAAGCATACACAAATAGCAAATTACATACACTAGGCAAATACAGCTCATACATCATGGACGCGCATCAACTTAACTCCAATTGAACTATAATCTCTTCAGAAAATAGGATTGGCCGAATTCAGATAGCACAAATTTCAGTCTGCAAAATCTCCAATTCATTCATGGTTACCTTAGTGTCTTGTTTCATTTTTTGACTCCTGCATCTAATACCTGCATGTCCAGTCTCAACTTGTTGATTATACGTTGACAATCATGTACATGTTGTCTTGCCACCTCTAGTTGATGCTCGAGAACATCAGCACATTCCAATTCCAATCCATAATCATTCGGTAACGGCCATGCCGCACTGCTCGCAGATCTTTGGGTTGATGTCACTTCATCCTGAAATGTTTCTGTAAGTACACATGACTAGGGCAAAAATATAGTTACAACAGTGAAGCGAACAAGACACTATTTTGTACTACATGGCAAAACAGGACTAACAATAATGTTACATGTCACTTTCAAAAAAATGTTACACGTCATGAAGCATAAGCAGGTGATATTTTAAAAATTATAAAAAAGATAGTCTGTGCAGCCTGCATACAGAAATCCCTCTTAGCTCACCAGAGGAGCATGATGTTGGGGCCCAATCGAAAACACAGACAAGTTACAAATTTAGACAGCACGTTGCGTATAAGTTAGCAAGCAGTTGGCCATTCTGTGCCTCAATTAAAGTCTTAGGAAGCATAATGAACAGCAGAGGGTTTCATACAAACATACTACAACAGGCAAAACTATGCAATCATTAGCGTAGTATAAACTAGATTGTGAGCCTCATGCAATAATAGTTGGTTAATAGACTTCAAAGCTTCAGGCACACTTCGGCAGAGTAATTAAATGGTAAGGCCTTTAATTATGTCAACTAATAGTGATACAAGTACCGAACATCAGGCATGATTATTTGGGCATCTCATTAACTAAGGACAAATAAAGCAATTGAAAAGAGAAAATTAAGTATGCCTGAAACAAACAAGGAATTGAACTGTTGAGTTGCATACAGTGACTTACCTTAGCAGGTTGAAGAGGCTCAGCGCAACTCCTACTTCTCTTGCAAGGCTCCTTCCTAACATCTTGTACTTGGAAATCCTCAATCTTATCTTCATTGCACCCCCTCTGCAAGGTGACACAAACTAGTTACTCGTCTCCTTGGAAGATAATATGCATACTTTTCAGTCTGTGAACACAAAAGAATGAGATTATGACAAAATAACACCACATAATGAAACATGCCGCATCTCTTGCACTTGCACACAATGAAATGAGCATTTACTATGTCTGCACTATGTAAAAACTAGGCATACCTTCGAACTGGATCTCCAGGTACTCTTGGATAGCCTACTGTAGTGTACAACCAAACCTTTATGTCACCTATGAGTTAGACAAGGCCCCACTACAACAGCCCTTAGTGTTTAAATCGTTGACAAGCTCTGTTAGAGTGTTATGTCAAGAACAACAAGTAATCAAAGCAAACAGTCCTAGTATGGCTGGCTGATGCAAACAAGCAATTGAACAGATGTGTGAGAAAATCTTACATATCAAGAAAAGAAGCAAAGGAGGCTTAAAGACCATCACTTGACTGATCGGGCATTGAAACATCATGTGCAATGTATGAACTAACATAAACATTGCATATTTCTAGATTCTACAATGGAATGCACATGTATTAGGTTATGCCATGTATGATGATGCCTAATGTACAGATAGCAGGCATGAGTGATTCATCATTGCACGCACAATTGAATTGCAGGTTAAGGGCCAGTTCGATTCTGCCTTTTCAGGGCATATTGTCAAAATAAGCCATAAAAGATGTAAAGAAGTCATTTTTGAGTTATGGGCTTGGGCTTAACTAATTTTGCTTTGGAGGGGGGTGTTTCGGGTAGAACCTCACTAAAAATTGAAGGGAAGGGGAATAGTGAAATGACTTTATTGTCTGCCTATATTACACTCAAAATGCAACTGCTGACGCCCGTGTCACACCTGATCCTCAAGTAAAAACAAACACGCAAGCATTCATTGCCTTGCCCGCTTGCATCTCCTCTCCCCTTTCCACTATACGATGAATTGCTATGAGCTGCTTCTGCTGCTGCTATATGATGCATTGCTATGAGCTGCTCCTGCTGCTGCTATATGATGAATTGCTATGAGCTGCTGTTGCTGTATGATGAGTTGCTATGCGTTGTTGCTGCTGCTATATGATGAATTGCTATGAGCTGCTGCTACTGCTATATGATGAGTTGCTACAAGCTGCTCCTGCTACTGCTATATGATGAGTTGCTACAAGCTGCACCTGCTGCTGCTATATGATGAATTGCTATGAGCTGCTCCTGCTGCTGCTATATGATGAATTGCTATGAGCTGCTGCTGGTATATGATGAATTGCAGACTGCTGCTGCTGCTATATGATGCTTTCAGGTGGTGCTGCTATACGATAATAACCAACCACTTGGACCATCGAATTTCAATAAATAATTGTTCTTCATTTAAATGTGGGTCATGCGTTCTTCGTTTAAATTAGGCAATGGGATCTCTATGGAAAACATTGACCAAAGTAGATTGTGCCAAGTAGATGGTATCTTTGTATTTGCATTTTGAGCAAATAGTGATGGTCTGTTTTCCTATCATATTAATTACTGCACTGGGTTCAATTTGTGATGTTTGCAAGTCAAATTAATTTCCATATGGGCAGAAAAATGAAAAAAATATAATGCAATCTAGACTTTCCACTGATCATACCAAAGATAAGCTGAAAACGCAATGAAAATAACTGGTTGGCTTATTACATGGAGCTTATATTCACAGGTGCTTATTTTCTTAGGATAACTCGTAATAACTGTCCCTAAGAAACTTGGCTAATAGAACTGGCATACAAATAACATGTCGCGATGATTGCAATGGAGGAGTGACGTACCATGGCACACTGTATAGGCTCACCGCTGCCTCTCCTTTTTTTGCGATGTTCCATGAAATTGCCACATACATCTTGTACTTTTTCATTGTGTAACCCTATCTGCAAGTTGACATGGCTAATTTCAGACATCTCTACATGATACTACATTGCATATCCCTTGCGCATATTTAAACCACCAATTAATGATTGTGTGCATACCATAAACTAGCCATGATTCTGTATGCTGGACTAGCAGGCACTCTAAGGGAGCCTAATGTAGTGCACTGGAATTCCTACATGCCACCTACAATTTTGTGTAATGTACTGCCCCTGTTCCTAAATATATATCTTTGTAGAAATTCCAGTATGGACCACATACAGATGTATATAGATGCTTTTTCGAGTGTTGATTCACTTATTTTGCTCCATATGTAGCCTATAGTGGAATCTCTAGAAAGACTTATATTTAGGAACGGAGGTACGAGGTAGTATCATGTATGACATCTACATATCTAATTTAGCAGCCAGTAGTAGAAATCATTGTCTGCACAAAGGGATTACTGGTCAAAAATCCTAGCAAAGCACGCTGGCAGGCACAGAACAATACAAGAGAGAGAGGGACGTGCTTACAAGATCATAGCAATGCCTCAGTCCATGATCTTGGTTGGCCAAGCTGTTAGATCCATAAGAAACATCGTCCTTGTAGTTTTTGCCAGCTGCATAACAGGTAACAACGACCGGTTAGTATATTTGAAGTACATCGGGCAGGTGATGCTGGACGGGTTTAAAGGTGACAAGTACCAAGGCCATGGCGGGTGCTTGGCATCTCTCCGTACTGTGGGAATCAGGTTAGAAACGTCGAGGGTGATGACGATGCGCTGGCTGTCAGGGTCCGGTAAGGAGATCTAGAACCGTCGAGTAGGGTGTTTGTGGAGCGGCTCCGGTAGGGTGGACTACAGTGTGGGCGAAGCGGATCTATGGCCGTGGACGAGGGCGTAGGTGAAGCTGCTCCGGTGGTTGGGTTAAGGATGGTGTCGACGATGCGATTCTGCGGCCGTGGACGAGGCATCAGAAGCTGCTCCGGTGGTTGGGTTAAGGGTGGTGTCGACGATGCAGATCTGCGACCGTGGATGGGGCGTCAGAAGCTGCTCCGGTAGGTTGGATGAGGGTGCGAGGAAGCGGATCTGAGGCCGTGGACTTGTGAGTTGGCAAAGCGGCCCCGGTAGGGTTGAGAATGATATAGGAGAAGCTACTCCGGTAGGGTTGAGGAAGGTGTCGGCAAAGAGGATCAGAGGCCGTCGACGAGGGCGTCGGTGGGGCGGCTCCGGGGGGTGTGGACGAATGTAAGTGCATCTAGTGCCTCTTAGTGATTTTGGTGTATTGAAGACTTATAGGTTAAGGGACTAATGCGTGTGTGAGTGTACACAGGTCTATAAGTCTATGAGGAGTTTGATATTTACAGGAAAAGTCGACCCCTAAAAATGAATATCTTCGACTGAAGATTTTGGTATTCTGAAGACTTTCTGAAGACTTTGAAAGTGAAGAAATTGGTGTGACCTTGAAGACTTGGTATTCTTTCGAGGAACATGAAGTGAGAAGAATTTTGTTTTCGTAGTTTCATTTTCTCTTTCTTGAGTCATAGGAACATCGTACTATTAAAGGGGGTCGAGGAAATACTAAGGAAAAATTTCCATGTGATGCTCAACTCAAAATCCTACACCTACCAATCCCTTCGAGTGAAGCCATTGGAAATCTCATACAGTTCAGTCAATTTCTTCAGTGACAGAGACGAAGTTCTTCTGGTCTCTGAGGAATTTGTCCTGACTAAGGAGTTAGGAATTCGCCAGTGCGGATTGCCTACATAGTGAGGAACATGATAGCCCTGAGGATTTTGCTACTCAAAATTCCGACCGTTGCTGTGCTATGCGCCAGCTGTCCCAAAATATCTATCCACCTAACGGTCATATCATTGAAGGGCATTTATGTCTTATCATGTCGGGCTGCTCCCTAGGCTATAAATAGCCGCCCCCCTACAACCACTAGTTGGTTGGCTGCTCCGAGAGAAACTGACACTTGTCATTTGAGAGCAACCCATCCTCCGAGGACTTTGAGCGAAAATCATCAAGTGAGGAAAAACCAAAAACCCAAAACCCAAACACCTACAAACCCCAAGTGATTGAGCATCACTGAAGAGATTGATCCTGAGTGGATCCGATGCTTGTTACCTTTGGAGACTGTGCTTCTTCCAGACGGTTAGGCGTCATTGTCTAGAGCATCCAAGAGGAATTGTGGATCGCCGAGTGACCAAGTTTGTGAAGGTTTGGAAGTCGCTTGAAGACTTACCACGAGTGATTGGACGAGGTCTATGTGACCTTAGTTCAAGGAGAATACGGTGAGGACTGGGTGTCTTGGACTAAGTGTCCTTGACTGGGTGTCCGGGACTGTGTGTCCTCGAGTTTAAATACTCAGCCACTCCAACCAGACGTACAACTAAGACAGCAGTTGGAACTGGTCTACCAAATCATTGTCTTCACCAAGCTCACTGGTTCTATTTCCTCAACTCTTTCATTTCCTCATAACTGTGTTGTGTGCTTGTTCATATCTGTGTTAGAAGACTTTGACTGAAGACTTTCTCAATTTCCTCAGTTTAATTTCTTCAGTCTGTTTGTCTTCATCCCGTGTTATCTTGTGATTACGCTTCCTGTACTCTGTGCCTGTCTTCATTTCATCATGATGACTATGCTTGTATTCTATTATGTTTACCTTTGAGTACTTATTCCGCTGCTAGTAGTTCTTCGCTAAGGAATTTCCTCTCCGGCAAATTCCTCAGTGAAGAATTTCATAAAAATCGCCTATTCACCCCCCTCTAGTCGATATAACACACTTTCAATTGGTATCAGAGCAAGGTACTCCCTTGTTCTGTGTGATTTTGGTTTAACCGCCTAGAGTTTTAGTTATGTCGACCGCAGGTATGATCAAGGTCTTTGCTGGGTGTCCTACCTTCGATGGGATGGACTACCCCTACTGGAAGAATAAGATGCGAATGCATCTTGAAGCAATTGATAACGATCTCTGGTATGTTGTGGAAAATGGTGTTCCCTTAGTCACACCTTCTCTGAATGCTGCTGATGTGAAGAGATTCAAGCAACTCGACTCTCAAGCGAAGAATATCATATGTGGCCATCTGAGCAAAGGACAGTATGGCAGAGTGAGTGCTTTGGAGACAGCAAAGCTTATCTAGGACATGTTGTCCAAAGTGAATGAAGGAGTCTCAACTCAGCGTGACTCTCGAGTTGATGTTCTTCGCAATCTCTTCAACCGCTTCAAAAGACTCGACAATGGAAATGTTCAACAAACCTTCGATCGCCTCACTGACATATCAAATGAGCTTCAAGCACTTGGTGCCACTGACATCACCGACCATGAGGTGGTGAAGAAATTGTTGAGATCACTTGATTCCTCATTTGACACTCTGGCATTGATGATACAAGAACATGCTGATTACAAGTCTCTTGATCCCGCTGATATTCTCGAAAGGCTAAGTACTCCTGAGTTCCAACTTGGTGAAAAGAGAGATCTCTATGGTTCAAGCTATGGCAGAACATGTGCACTGAAGGCCAAGGCAGTATCTATGTCCGAAGATGAAGACTCTGATAGCAGCCTTGGTGATCCTGAAGAACTGAGCCATGATCTGGCTCTGCTCATGAAGAAGTTCCACAAGTTCTCAAGACGTGGTCGCCTTAGAAGATCCTCAAGGAGCAATGATTCCTCACCCAGTGACTACAAGAAGAGGCTCTGTCACAAGTGCAAGAAACCTGGACATTTCATTCAAGATTGTCCTCAGTGGGAGAAGGAATCAAAGAAGAAGAAATACAAGGATTACAGTTCTGATGATGCAAAGAAAAAGAAGAAATCCACAAAATCCTCATCATCAAAATCCTCAAAGCCTTCATATCACAAGAAGAGCAGCTCCAAGAAGGCCAGGGCATTCATTGGCAATGAAATGGACTCTGAGGCTGAATCTGAAGAAAATGAGGAAGAGGAGTCATCTGAGGAGTCCGAATCCGGAGTGGCGAGCCTAGCTCTCGCTACTGCATTCGTCAGCAAGTCTATCTTCAACACTGAAGAAAATGACCTCACTAACATGGCTGATGAAGGCGATGATGACTACGCTCCCACCTATTGCTTCATGGCAAAGGGTGCCAAGGTACTCAAATATACCTCCTCTGAATCAAGTGAGAATGAATCTGATGAAAACCTTAAGCCCAGCTATTCTAAACTTGCTAAGATTGCTATAAAACAACAAAGGGCTTTAGAAAAGGTTCAAAACATGCTAAATAAAAGTGATGATATGTTGGGTGAAGAAATGGATCGCACTGAAACCTTGACTAAAAATCTTCAGAGACTTCAGTCCAAGCTTGACAAACTTCAAAGTCATCATAACACTCTCTTAGAGGATCATGAGAAGCTTTCTTATGAATTTCTTCAAAGAAAGCAAGACCTTGAGAAACTAAGAGTGAGTTATGAAGATCTTCAGAAGGAGCGCCATTCATTACTTGCTCAACAAATCAACACTTCTCAGGAAGAATTTGTTCCTCCATGCTTGAAGTGCATTGAACGTGAATCTACTAATTCTTCACTTGAATGTTCAAATGCTGCTAATGTTTCAAATTCTTCGCATGCCTCTGCTATCACTAATTCCTTATCCGAGGACATTGCTAGTATCAGTGACAATGCAAGGCTGAAGGAATTGTACACGACATGCATGTATAAAAGCCTCAAAGGGCATCAGGCTCTTTGTGATGTGCTTAAAAAGCAGATCCTCAACAGGAACCCTAGGAAAGAGGGTATCGCCTTTGAGAGGAAACTCAATGCTGATGGTACATATTGGAAGCCTGAGCAGTACCCCCAAACTACATGGGTTGCTGCAAAGGGACCTCCAGTTGATCCATCTAACTTATCTGGATTTGCATGTGAATCTCCTCATTCTGATGATGAGTCAATTGAATCCAACTATAAACTGTTCAAAAATCAAGGTGAAGTATTTGCTAGATATGTTGGCACTAACTGCAGGAACGGCTCCCCGATGAAGAAAATCTAGGTTCCCAAAAGATGCCTTGAAAATCTTCAGGTGAATTTCATCATGACGCCACCTGTGAAGAATAGGAACCCCAGATCAAATTCCTCATATGGACCAAATTCCTCATATGGATCAAAGTCCTCATATGAACATCATGGTGCTAACCCGTCTATTTCGCAGGTAAGATCTAAGGATTATGGATATCTGCATTATTCTTCAAATCATTATGTCCATAAGTCCTCGAAGAATTTCTCTGCTTACTCATATGCTTACTCTAACCCATCTTATGTGAAACGAAATGGATTGGCTTCTATGCCATCCTTCTCGTATGGAGCTCGCAGAATGATGAACTCTTTGCCACCCCTTTAGATGTGGGTGGTGAAGAAAAAGAACTAATCTCTTCTGCAGGGTCAGGTCTCCAGACGCACGTAATCGTCTGAAGAATTTGCTGGAGACCTGAGCATGCCTGATAGGACGCAGGCTAATCATGAAGAAATGAACTTTCATTTCTCACGTCCTCATATTGCTTTATCAGTTCTTTTACTTGATGAAATTGATCTAATGAATTGATGTCATATTCTTCACTGATGAAGTATATGAGTTTGTAAGCTGCACTAATTCATCTGCAGGATGATCAACCCCAAGCCACTGAGTGGGTCCTCGATAGTGGATGTACAAACCACATGACTGGTGACAAGAATCTATTGATGGATGCTCCATTATCTCCGTCGCTTCTGAAGCATATCATCTTTGCTGACAAAGGCAAAAGTCAGGTATTGGGTCTAGGTAAGGTTGCGATTACAAAGGATCGACACATGGACAAAGTCAAGCTTGTTGAGTCCTTAGGATACAACCTTATGTCTGTCTCAATGCTTTGTGATCTTGATATGGTTGTTGTCTTTGGCAAGTACCGTTGTGCTGTGGTTATGGAAGCTGACAATTCCAAACTCTTCGAAGGCTTTAGGAGAGGAGACTTGTATATTGTTGATTTCTCTACAGGACCACAACCAGTCGTGTGCTTACTTGTAAAAGCTTCAGAAGGCTGGCTCTGGCATCAATGACTTGGTCATGCAGGCATGAGGAATTTGCACACGCTTGCGAAGAAGAAGCATGCCATTGGCATCGAGAATGTCAAATTCCTCAAGGATCACTGAGGGAGTCCTGGATTAGGGGGTGTTCGGATAGCCGAACTATACCTTCAGCCGGACTCTTGGACTATGAAGATACAATATTGAAGACTCCGTCCCGTGTCCGGAAGGGACTTTCCTTGGCGTGGAAGGCAAGCTTGGCGATACGGATGTTCAGATCTCCTACCATTGTAACCGAATCTATGTAACCCTAACCCTCTCCGGTGTCTATATAAACCGGAGGGTTTTAGTCCGTAGGACGAGATACACATCAACAATCATACCATAGGCTAGCTTCTAGGGTTTAGCCTCTCTGATCTCGTGGTAGATCTACTCTTGTACTACCCATATCATCAATATTAATCAAGCAGGACGTAGGGTTTTACCTCCATCGAGAGGGCTCGAACCTGGGTAAAACTTTGTGTCCCTTGCCTCCTGTTACCATTCGGCCTAGACGCACAGTTCGGGACCCCCTACCCGAGATCTGCCGGTTTTGACACCGACATTGGTGCTTTCATTGAGAGTTCCTCTGTGCCGTCGCTGTCGGGGGACTAATCCACGAGCACCTATGGGACCGGCGGACCGAGTCCCTTTCGTTTCGGCGGGGGCGAGGGTCGCACGAAGAGCGGATCGAGGCGAAGCACACGAGCAGTTTACCCAGGTTCGAGCCGCACGGATGCGTAAAACCCTACTCCTGCTTTGTGGTTTGTATAGAGTTCTTACTCGGGAGCGCGGAGTGCTACAGTACACCCCAGCAGCCAACGAGACCGAGCGTGAGTGTTCTCTTCCTCCCGCCTCCCTCCCTCTACGTTGCGCATGGGCCTCCTTTTATATGCTCAAGGGGTCACCGACAGGTGGCAACGTAGACAAGGGTAAAAATGGAAAGGTGTTGCGGTTGGTACAGCTACCTGCTACAGTGTATCATACCTAACCCTGACGGCAGGGGACCAGGGCATTAAATGCCCATCTGCGTCGCCTAAATAGTGCAAAAGGGACCGTCAGGGACGCCACCGCTCGCCACGATGGCAATCTTGTCAGTGCCGCTTGCCACCGCGCACCACTGGCTGCACAGCCTCCCGCCACGTACGCCTGGAAGGGTCCCAGAGCGACACATTGGTGGATATGCTGGAGCGCGGGCACAGAGTGGTGGCTTGCCGCGGCAAGCGCCTTGCCGCGGTCGTTGTCTTGTCGCGTCCGGGAGCTTGTCGCTCACCGGGCCTTGCCGGGACGCGTGGCGCGTCGCGGCAAGTTCCTTGAGATGCCTTGGTTGGCCTTCCCGACAAGCTCCTCTTGCCGGGGTCTTGTCTCCTTGGCTTGGATACTTTGTCCTTGAATGGCTCCAAAGGAACCACGGAGGACCTTGGCGGTCACCCGGCAAGCCTTGCCGCGGGATGCTGCGACTGCCCGTGCACAAGTTCAGGATACTAGGGTACCCCTACTCTAGTACACCGACAGTCGCCGTCAGGCCCGATGGCTCCTACGATCATCAATGGCGATGCAGTCCAGGGTGAGACCTTCCTCCCCGGACAGATCTTCGTCTTTGGTGGCTTCGCACTGCCAGCCAATTCACTTGGCCATCTAGAGCAGATCGAAAGCTACGCCCCTAGCCGTCAGGTCAGATTCGGAAGTTTAAACTACACGGCTGACATCCGCGGGGACTTGATCTTCAACAGATTCGAACCACTGCCGAGCGCGCCGCACTGTCATGACGAGCATGATCTAACTCTACCGCCGAACGATGCCCTGGAGGCCGCACCCGCACCGGCTCCAACCCTTAGTTCAGAGTCAACTGCGCCGATCGAGGATGGGCAGTTGGACGCCACCTCGGGGGCTGCGATCCAAACGGCAATTGAGCCGAACACCAGCCCCGTACTCTGTGAGGCTCGTGACTCCAAGGAGCCGGACTCCTCTCCGGACTCCGAACCCTCCGCACCCCTGCCAGTCGAATCCGATTGGGCGCCGATCATGGAGTTCACTGCCGCAGACATCTTTCAGCACTCGCCTTTCGGCGATATCCTGAAGTCACTGAAGTCTCTCTCTTTATCAGGAGAGCCCTGGCCGGACTACGGTCATCAAGGTTGGGGTACGGACGACGAAGAAATTCAAAACCCACCCACCACCCACTTTGTAGCCACTGTCGACGACTTAACCGACATGCTCGACTTCGACTCCGAAGACATCGACGGTATGGATGCCGATGAAGGAGATGATGAAGAACCAGCGCCTACTAGGCCCTCGAAAGCCACCTCGTCATATGCCATATACATGGTGGACACCCCAAAAGAGGGAGAGGGCGATGGAACAGCGGAGGATGACCCCTCCAAGAAACAGCCCAAGCGCCGGCGTCAGCGGCGCCGCTCAAAATCCCGCCAACACAAAAACGGTGATTCTAGCACGGGAGATAATAATACTCCGGAGAGTGCCGAAGAAAACCCCCTCCAGCAAGGTTTAGCACAGGAGGATGGAGAAACCAGCCCTCATGAGAAAGCGGCAGACAGAGAGGTCGAGGACGATAATTATATGCCTCCCTCCGAAGACGAGGCAAGCCTCGACGACGATGAATTCGTCGTGCCAGAGGATCCCGTTGAGCAAAAGCGTTTCCAACGCAGGCTTATGGCCACGGCAAGAAGCCTCAAGAAAAAACAGCAACAGCTCAGAGCTGACCAAGATTTTCTGGTTGACAGATGGACTGAAGTCCTTGCGGCCGAAGAGCATAAACTCGAACGCCCCTCCAAGAGTTACCCAAAGCGCAAGTTGCTACCCTGATTAGAGGAGGAAGCACTTGATGCGGCCGAACGGCCACCTCGTGGCCGCGATAGAGAGGCCTCCCGGCCCTCCACTCAAGGCGCACCCCGTACCAAGGCACGGGAATATGCGCCGGACTTATGAGACATGTTGGAGGACAAGGCAAGGCAAACACGATTGATCTACGGATCGCGTGGGCACCCCATGGCTCGAGACGGTAACCGTCACGCCGGCCACAAATTCGGCAGGGCCGAACACAGTAGACAAAGCTCATTGGAGCTACGTCATGATATCGCCCAGTACAGAGGCGCCGCACACCCACTGTGCTTTACAGACGAAATAATGGATCATCAAATCCCTGAGGGTTTCAAACCCGTAAACATCGAATCATATGATGGCACAACAGACCCTGCGGTATGGATCGAGGATTATCTCCTTCATATCCACATGGCCCGCAGCGATGATTTTCACGCCATCAAATACCTCCCACTCAAGCTTAAAGGACCAGCTCGGCATTGGCTCAATAGCTTGCCAACAGGATCAATCAGTTGTTGGGAGGACCTGGAAGCCGCATTCCTCGACAATTTCCAGGGCACTTATGTGCGACCCCCAGACGCCGATGACCTAAGTCACGTAATCCAGCAGCTAGAGGAATCGGCCAGACAATTCTGGACACGGTTCCTAACAAAGAAAAATCAAATAGTCGACTGTCCGGACGCTGAGGCCCTAGCAGCCTTCAAGCACAATATCCGTGACGAGTGGCTGGCCCGGCACCTTAGACAAGAAAAGCCGAAATCTATGGTAGCACTCACGACACTCATGACCCGCTTTTGCGCGGGAGCAGACAGCTGGCTCGCTCGTAGCAACAATATAACCAAGAACCCTGGTAGTTCGGACACCAAGGACATTAGTGGCAGGTCGCGTCGCAACAAGCAGAAGCGCCGCATTAACGGCGACAATGCTGAGGATACGGCAGTTAATGTCGGATTCAGAGGCTCTAAATCTGGTCAGCGGAAGAAGCCATTCAAAAGGAATCCTAGGGGCCCGTCCAGCTTGGACCGAATACTCGACCGCTTGTTCCAAATACATGGCACCCCCGAAAAGCCGGCCAATCACACCAACATGAATTGTTGGGTGTTCAAGCAGGCAGGCAAGCTAAGCGCCAACAATGAAGACAAGGGGCTGCATAGCGATGACGACGAGGAGCCCCGGCCGCCGAACAACAATGGACAGAAGGGTTTTCCCCCACAAGTGCGGACGATGAACATGATATACGCCACCCACGTCCCCAAAAGGGAGCGGAAGCGTGCGTTAAGGGACGTATACGCGGTAGAGCCAGTCGCCCCAAAGTTCAACCCATGGTCCTCCTGCCCGATCACCTTTGATCGAAGAGACCATCCCACTAGCATCCGTCATGGCGGATTTGCCCCATTGGTTCTAGACCTAATTATTGACAGATTTCATCTCACTAGAGTCCTCATGGACGGCGGCAACAGTCTGAACCTGCTTTACTAGGATACAGTGCGAAAAATGGGCATCGATCCCTCGAGGATTAAGCCCACCAAAACGACCTTTAAAGGCGTAATACCAGGTGTAGAGGCCAACTGTACAGGCTCAGTCACACTTGAAGTGGTCTTCGGATCCCCGGATAATTTCTGAAGCAAGGAATTGATCTTCGACATAGTCCCATTCTGTAGTGGCTATCATGCACTTCTCGGACGAACCGCATTCACCAAATTCAATGTGGTACCGCACTACGCATACCTTAAGCTCAAGATGCCAGGCCCTCGTGGAATAATTACGGTCAATGGAAACACCGAACGATCCCTCCGAACAGAGGAGCACACGACGGCCCTTGCAGCGGAAGTACAAAGCAGCCTCTTCAGGCAGTTCTCTAGTCCGGCCATTAAACGTCCGGACACCGTCAAGCGCGCCCGAAGTAACCTACAACAAGACCGCCTGGCATGTTCCGAGCAGGCATAGCAATGCGGCCCCAACCAACCCTCGCAAAAAGGCGACACTAGTACTTCGCGTACATAACTACGCTCTAGAAATACCATGGGCATAGGGAGAGGGGCACCATCACGGCACGCCCAAAACACGGCTTAAACTGCACCAGGGGCTGCCGATTCTTTACTTTTCTCTTACTTCCAGGACTCTACTCTTCAGAAGGCCTGTTCGGCAGTTCAATTGCCGCACAAACGATGCAAGGACCAGGGAAGCAGACAAGCCATGCCGCATTACGGGAATCCCAGGTGGTCTCTATCACGAGCAGTATACCTGTTTCGCATACTATTCCGCAGCTTGCCCCTAGAGCAGACATGTTAAACTGTCCAACTTTTCGTTTATCGCATTACTTGTATCGTTCTGCTTTGATCGCAACTATTTTTAATAAACAATGCATAGCTTTTGTCTATT
Organism: Triticum aestivum; assembly: GCF_018294505.1. Classification (NCBI taxonomy): domain Eukaryota; kingdom Viridiplantae; phylum Streptophyta; class Magnoliopsida; order Poales; family Poaceae; genus Triticum; species Triticum aestivum. The sequence continues at coordinate 539,715,237 of NC_057794.1, forward strand.
TTTTTGCATTATCTTTTTATAAATAAATGTTCCTTAACGACATGTTGCACCCGTACAACTTGGTACGGCCAAAATACGCCAGGGGCTTTTAGCACCCCTCAATATGGTGTGAGAAGTCCGAACACTTTCACAAGTGTGGCACCCCAAACTTATAGCACTATATGCATCGGCTTCGAATCATGTCTTGGGTCAATAGTTGGGTTTGCCCGGCTCCTATGTTTTGGTGCCTTACGTTCTGCTATATCGGCTAAGGTAGCACTAGGAGAACCACTGCGATTGTGCCCCAGTTGAGCTGGGCCGAGCACCTCAGTGGAGAAAGCTAAAACTGACCGTCATGATGAAGCGAGAGCTGGTCGCTGTTCAAGAGGTTTTTTCGAGTCCCTAAAGACTTATGTTGCTTAGGGCGAGGAGTCGGCTCTGTCTGGCCAAGGCGTGGATAGCGCCCCGAACTCGATCTTCCGAATACTAGGGGCTTTGCCGAAATTTAAAATTATAGAATTCTATGGCTAAGTGAGAGTGTTCACGCATTATAGTCCGATTGCCTCGTTCGTTGGGCTGAGCGCCTCCCTCAAAGGACCCAAATATGGGAAAAAGAGCGCCCAGGTTTATCCCTGAACACCCCAGCACTAGTGGCAAGGGGGCAGAAGCCGACGACTCGCCATCTCTCAGTATTGATAAACAACCGCACAGAAGGTAATATTTTAAATTCAAGCAGCATTGCTCAGCGCATATGAACAAGTTTTCAGCGCACAGGACAAACACGAGCGAGTTTTACTCAAAAATTACATCCCTAGTACATTCATCCGCCACAAGGCGGGCACCCTTCAGAACATCCTTATAGTAATTTTCGGGCTTGCGATGCTCTTTCCCCGCTGGTGGCCCGTCCTTCACAAGCTTCTCCGCATCCAGCCTGCCCTAGTGCACCTTAGCACGGGCAAAGGCCCTACGAGCACCTTCAATACAGATGAAGCGCTTGATGACTTCGAGCCTTGGACAGGCCTCCACCAGCCGCCGCACCAGCCCGAAATAGCTCCCAGGCAGAGCCTCTCCAGGCCACAGCCGAACTAGGAGGCCCTTCATGGCCTGTTCGGCCGCCTTGTGGAGCTCGACCAGTTACTTCAGTTGGTCGCTCAAGGGCACGGGGTGTCCGGCCTCAGCATACTGAGACCAGAACACCTTCTTCGTCGAGCTGCCCTCCTCGGCTCGATAGAATGCGACGGCATCGGATACACTCCGGGGAAGATCTGCAAATGCCCCTGGAGAGCTCCGGATTCGGGTAAGTATCAAGTAACTCACGTTTATGTGTTTACTTTGCATAAAGAATGCCTTACCCACCGCTATCTTCTTCACCTCATCCAACTCCTAGAGGGTCTTCTGGGATTCGGCCTTGGCAGATTTGGCATTTTCAATAGCCACCGCAAGCTCGGACGCTTGCGCCTTCGAGTCACGCTCCAAACTCTCATGTTTTTCCATGAGAGCCTGCAGCTCTTACTGCACCTTGCCAACCTCGGCCTTATACTTCTCCCACTCGGTACGCTCCGAGGCCGAATTCTTCTCGGCCTCGTCCAGCGCTTGCTTAAGGGTCGCCACCTCAGACATGGCCCCTACAATAGCAACGATAATCCTGTTATTTTTTGCAATTGCACCTTTTTATATATATATTTTTAACAAGGTATTTCTTACCTTCATTGTCCTCGTGCTGCTTCTTGGCACGCTCGAGCTCTTGCTTGGACCTTTCGAGGTCCTGCTTCAGCGTGTCCACTTCCGCAGTCAGTGGGGCGGACGCAAGCAGGGTAGCCTGCACATGCATATTGACTCATTTTTGTTAGACTCCTGCGAATTCTATTTGATCCTCTATTCGGCTTTTCTTCCCGAACGCCAAACAGAGCATCAGGGGCTACTGTTTATGTGGTACTATTATTTACACTTTCTTTACTTACCTCAAAGCCTGTCAAAAGGCTAGTACAAGCTTCAAGCAGTCTGTTTTTTGCGGACTGAACCTTCTGGACCACCGCACTCATAATAGCGCGGTGCTCCTCGTCGATGAAGGTGCCTTGGAGCGCCTCCAGCATATTGTTCGGCGCCTCCGGTTGGACGGAGGCCGCCAACACGGTGGACTTGCTCCTCTTGGAAGGAGGTCCCCCGCCGGACTCCGGAACCTTTAAAGGTTCCGGAGCGGTGTCCGGCCTAGAGCCAGACTTGGAGCCCTGGGGGGTTTCATCCCCCTTACTCCTGGAGTCCGGAAGGTCGCCTTGCAGCGCCTTCGGGACCACCTCCTCCCTGCTTGGAACCTGGTGGGACAACACCTCGGTGTCGTCCGTAGGGTGGGGGGAGGAAGCCGTCGGAAGTGAGTTCACATCCGACGAGTCCAGTGAGCCGCTCGATGATGCGTCGAGCCGGTCTTTGGGTGGGCTGCATAAGCAAATTCGACATAAGGGAAAGCTGTGCAATAAACGAATACTATGAATTACTCTGGTATCCGGATACTTACGATTTTGCCAGGGGCTTGGCCCTGGGCTGCCACTCATCTCCGCCGTCGTCGGCGTCGGCGGAGTAGTCCGGAGGAAGGGTTTCCCCTTCTTGGACCCTTCGGCCTCCTCAGAGAGGGTGGCCTTCCTTTTCTTCTCTCCTCCCGCTGGAGGGGGAGAGTTTTCTTCTTCTTTCTCCTTGTCTTCGTGAGAGGAAGGCGCTTCGGGACCGTCGGATGATGAATCCGACACCTCCTGGCGCCGGGCGCTCTTTCGAGTCCCCGTGGCCATTTTCGTGGCCTTCTTCTCCGGCACCACGTAGGGCGCTGGAACCAGCAGCCTCGCCAAGCGAGCGTCCGCTGGGCCTTCGGGCAAAGGGGCCGGACAGTTGATCTGTATGGACGTCACCTGCCAATCCTGTCAGAGGAAAGGGAGCTTAGATCCTGCATAGAGTCAAACTATGGAAAACTGATACCCTGTAAAAGGAAAAAACAGCTTACCGTGAGCGCGTGACGCTGCACGCTGAATCCGCGATCCTCGGTAGCGGATACGGGAGCCTCGGCGCCCTTGAAAAGCATCCTCCAGGCATCTTCGTACGTCGTGTCGAAGAGCCTATTTAGAGTTTGATGCTGCGTCGGGTCGAACTCCCACAGATTGAAGGCCCATCGTTGACACGGGAGGATCAAGCGAATTAGCATAACCTGGACTACGTTGACAAGCTTGAGCTTCTTGTCCACCAGGGTTTGGATGCATGTTTGGAGTCTAGTCAGCTCTCCTTTTTTACCCCAAGACAGGCCTGTCTCCTTCCAGGAGGTGAGCCGCGTAGGGGGGCCAGATCGAAACTCAGGGGGTGCGACCCATTCGGCGTCGCGCGGCTCGGTGACGTAAAACCACCATGATTGCCACCCCTTCAGGGTCTCCACAAAGGAGCCCTTGAGCCACAAGACGTTGGCCATCTTGCCGACCATGGCACCGCCGCACTCCGCTTGGCTGCCGCGCACCACCTTTGGCTTGACGTTGAAAGTCTTAAGCCATAGGCCAAAATGGGGGTAGATGCGGAGGAACGCCTCGCACACGACGATGAACACCGAGATGTTGAGGACGAAGTTCGGGGCCAGATCGTGGAAATCCAGGCCGTAGTAGAACATGAGCCCCCGGACAAATGGATGCAGAGGGAAGCCCAGTCCACGGAGGAAATGGGGGAGGAATACCACCCTCTCATGGGGCCTAGGAGTGGGGGTGAGCTGCCCCTTTTCGGGAAGCCGGTGCGCGATGTCGCTAGCCAGATATCCGGCCTTCCTCAGCTTTTTGATGTGTTCCTCCGTGACGGAGGAGACCATCCACTCGCCTCCCGCTCTGGACATGACTGGAGAAGGTGGAGGTGGTAGTGCGGACTTGGGCGCTGGAGCTCGAGTGCGCAAGAATGGATAGGCAAAGGAGGAAGAAGGCATGGGTGAAAAGGTGGATCCTTATCCCCTTATATGGGTGGACGCAACTACGTGTCCCCACCAGCCTGGTAAAACTCGCTTATCTCCAAGCGCCGTAATCAATGGCGCGGTTGGGTTACCCATGCCTATATTGATGAGAATCCCGGAGTAAGGGGACACGATCTCTGCTTTAACAAGATGTGCCAAGGAAATGGCCTCGCATAACGCGCTAAGATGGGACAGTAAAATGGTTCGAATAAAAGCTTGGCCGTGGTGTGATGTCACACTACGGAGTACGTCAGCAGATTAGATTTGTGTAAATATTATTCTCTCTATGGCAATATGTGGAAACTTATTTTGCAAAGCCGGACACTATCTTTGTGTTCGAAATCTTCTATGAAGTACTTGGAGGAGGAACCCGCCTTGCAATGCCGAAGACAATCTGCGCGCCGGACTCGTCGTCATTGAAGCCTGGTTTAGGGGCTACTGAGGGAGTCCTGGATTAGGGGGTGTTCGGATAGCCGAACTATACCTTCAGCCGGACTCCTGGAATATGAAGATACAAGATTGAAGACTCCATCCTGTGTCCGGAAGGGACTTTCCTTGGCGTGGAAGGCAAGCTTGGCGATACGGATGTTCAGATCTCCTACCATTGTAACCGACTCTATGCAACCCTAACCCTCTCCGGTGTCTATATAAACCGGAGGGTTTTAGTCCGTAGGACGAGATACACATCAACAATCATACCATAGGCTAGCTTCTAGGGTTTAGCCTCTCTGATCTCGTGGTAGATCTACTCTTGTACTACCCATATCATCAATATTAATCAAGCATGACGTAGGGTTTTACCTCCATCGAGAGGGCCCGAACCTGGGTAAAACTTCGTGTCCCTTGCCTCCTGTTACCATCCGGCCTAGATGCACAGTTCGGGAACCCCTACCCGAGATCCGCCGGTTTTGACACCGACAATCACCTATGCGGAGCCTGTGAAGCTGGGAAGATGACCAAGGCCAAGCATCCAGCGAAGACTATCATGACCACCACTCGCCCATTTGAATTGCTTCACATGGATCTCTTTGGTCCTAATCATTATTCTGTTATCTCAAATGAAGCATCTCAATATGGCTTTGTTATTGTTGATGATTATTCTCTTTACACATGGGTACACCTTGTTACTTACAAACATGAAGTGCAGGAAGTCTTCAAACGATTTTCCTCGACGGCTTCAACCATCTTTGGTGTGAAGATCAAGCACATCAGAAGTGACAATGGCACTGAGTTCAAGAATTCTAGTCTCGATGACTATCTTGATGAACTTGGTATCACTCATGAGTTATCTGCTCCTTACACTCCTCAGCAGAATGGCGTCATGGAGCGCAAGAACAGGACTCTTGCTGAGATGGCTCGCACTATGCTTGATGAATACAAAACGCCTCGTCGTTTCTGGACTGAGGCAATTGATACTGCGTGCCACATCATCAACAGAGTATATCTTCACAAATTCTTCAAAAAGGCTGCCTATGAACTCCTCACTGATAAGAAACCCAATGTAAGTTATTTCAAAGTCTTCGGTGCTAAATGTTGGATTAGAGATCCTCATCACAACTCAAAATTTGCACCGAAAGCACATGAAGGTTTTATGCTTGGTTACGGAAAGGACTCGCACACCTACAGAGTCTTCAACAACGTTCTTCACAAAGTTGTTGAAACTGTAGATGTGCGGTTCGATGAAACTAATGGCTCGCAAAGAGAGCACCTACCTACTGTGATAGATGAACCAACACCTGAGGAAACTATCAAGTTCAAGGATACTGAGGATGTCATTCCTACTAAAGAATCTACTGAAGAATTCATTCTAGAACATGTAGAACGTCGAGCTAATGCACCTGAAGAAAATGCTGAAGAAAATGGTGCTGAAGAAAACGCTGATCAAACTCTTCAATGACAACCAGCTCGTCCTCGCATTGCAAAAGAAGTGCAAGTTGAAAAGATCGTCAATGACATCAAAGCGCCAGGTCCTCTCACATGCTCAAAAGCTTCACATTTGTCTAACTGTTGTGGGCAGTATGCTTTTGTCTCTATTACAGAGCCCACTAAGGTAGATGAAGCATTTTTGGAGCCTGAGTGGATTCAGGCCATGCAAGAGGAATTACATCAGTTCGAGCTTAACAATGTCTGGGAACTGGTCAAACGTCCAGATCCTCGCAAGCACAATATCATCGGCACAAAGTGGATCTACCGCAACAAGCAAGATGACAATGGCCTTGTGGTGAGGAATAAGGCACAACTTGTAGCTCAAGGCTACACACAGGTTGAAGGAATTGATTTCGATGAAACTTTTGCACCTGTTGCTAGACTTGAGGCTATTCGCATATTACTTGCTTATGCTAACCATCATGATATCACTTTATATCAAATGGATGTGAAAAGTGCATTCCTCAATGGTAAGCTTGAGGAAGAAGTATATGTTGCTCAACCCCCAGGTTTTGAAGATCCAAAGAATCCTGACAAAGTCTTCAGACTCAACAAGGCCCTCTATGGCCTCAAGCAAGCCCCACGGGCTTGGTATGATACCTTGAAGGAACTCTTCATGAAGAAAGGCTTCAAACCCGGTTCACTCGACCCTACTCTTTTCACTAAATCTTATGATGGTGAATTGTTTGTGTGCCAAGTATATGTTGATGATATTATCTTTGGCTGTACTGACCAACGTTATAGTGATGAATTTGCCTATATGATGAGTGAAGAATATCAAATGTCTAGGATGGGAGAGTTGAAATTCTTCTTAGGTCTTCAAATTCGTCAACAACACAATGGCATATTCATATCTCAGGAGAAATACCTCAAGGATGTACTGAGGAAATTCGGCATGCAAGATTGCAAAGGCGTCAAAATTCCTATGCCCACAAATGGCCATCTATGCACTGATGAAAATGGTATTGACTTCGATCATAAGGTATACCGCTCCATGATAGGTTCCTTATTATACTTATGTGCATATAGGCCAGATATAATGCTTAGTGTTTGCATGTGTGCCCGATTTCAAGCTGCACCGAAGGAATCACACCATAAGGCTGTGAAGCATATTCTTCGATATCTAGCTCACACACCAACACTTGGATTATGGTACCCCAAGGGCTCGGCTTTTGATATTGTTGGATATTCTGACTCTGACTATGCTGGTGATCGTGTGGATCGCAAGTCAACATCTGGTACATGTCATTTCCTCGGACGATCTTTGGTTTGTTGGTCCTCGAAGAAACATAACTACGTATCACTATCTACTGCTGAAGCTGAGTACATTGCCGCTGGTTCTTGCTGTGCCCAATTGCTATGGATGAAGCAAACTGTCAAGGACTACGGCGTCAACATGAAGAATGTGCCTCTCTTCTGTGACAATGAGAGTGCCATCAAGATTTCTCACAACCCAGTTCAGCACTCGAAGACAAAGCACATTCAGATTCGTCATCATTTTCTTCGTCATCATGTGTTGAAGGGCGACATTTCTATCGAGCATGTGAAGACTGAAGAACAGCTAGCCGATATCTTCACAAAGCCCTTGGATGAGAAGAGATTTAGCAAGTTGCGGTGTGTGCTAAATATCCTAGAATCTTCGAATGTTCTTTGAAAAGGACACTCATCCTAACACTTATGCAAAATTGATGACTTAGATGTGCAACACATGAAGAAACGTTTTTCTTCAATAAATGAAGAATAACACTCTTAGTGTGAAGAAATTAATGAAGAATTTGATTCTCAGAACCCTACGATAATTGTACGCGGTATCTGAAATCATCATTCTTATACGGTGGGTCACGCCACCACCAAAAGTTGAAATTCCTCAAATTATTCATATTCTTCAACTTTGCATAGTCTTCACTGGTTCCGTTGTTTTTCTTCATGTGCATTCTATTTGAAACTCGTTCAAAATCTTCACTGTGTCCTTGTCAGCTGAAGAATTGGGAACGGAACTTTAAAACCTATCTTATCGAAATTTTCGGTTTTGCCTCTTAAACCGTTCTGCATCCCACGATACACTTATCCACTCACCCACGATCTAACACGATCTCCACCTCTCACTACGTGGGTGATACATGTCATGCGAATGAGAAGGGTCAGGGGCACGTTCATCCAATTTCTTCGGGTGAGCAATTTTTCACCATGGCTATAAATACCCCTCCTTCCCTTCTTCACTTCTTTTACTCCGCTTGACCTCTCTCTCCAGCTCGAGCTTCTCAAACCCTAGCGCCGCCGCTACTTCATCGCCGCCGGTGAGGAAGAGCTTCACTGCCTCGACCTCGTCGCCGACGTACTCGCGCCAACCGCGGACATCTTCACTCCGCCGCCGCCGTAGCCGTCTTCCTTCGCCAAGTTAGGGCGTGGAAGATCTACACAGACGAACTTCACATCTCCTCACTCCAGTTCGTTGTGTTCTTCGTCCAGGGTAATTAAAAGTTACTTTTACTGCCCTCGTTGATTCGAATGATTATCTACAAAATCTTCAAAAGTGTTTTTCTTCATAATTTCACACACTGAACACCTCACAAGTCATATGTTCTTGATTCGTTTCTCTAAGCATCATTTTTCTTCAAGATTCCTCAATTGTGTGGATCTTCGATCTATACAACTCTGGAACCTAAGACAAAGAACGCTTAGTGAAAATCTTCAAGACTCATCTGGTCAAATTCCTCGAACTTGTTCTTTTTGAAAAACCTTCTGAGAACGCATATGACCTCTCCAAATTCCTCGCAACTATACTCTGTTCACATGTACACATGTCAGCTGCTGAATCACTAGGTTCTCATCAACTTAACTCATTTGTAGCGTTCCTCGAAGAAAAGTTGCATACTTCTTCAGAGAATTTGATTGTTCAAATTCCTCAACTGAAGAAAATGGCTGATGGTAAAAGGCCACAGAAGGGAGGAAAGAGGCCTGAGGTAAATACAGCGTTTGAAATCCCTGATGACATATATGCTGGGTACTGCACACCTACTGAGGAAACCAAGAATGAGCGCAAAGTGCGCAAACAGAGGATAGAGAGGAGATGGGCAAGAGAATGGAGGGAGTACATATATGTCACTCCTAAGTACATGAAGAAATTCGCACTCAATCCTCCATGCCCAAGAGCTCCATTAGCACCTGGCCAAATAGCAGATCCCACCAGCCTCAAGCGCAGTGAGGACTATCCTGATGAATGGACCAAGCGCGAAGCCAAGCTGGCTAAGCAAGCCATAGAAGCAGTGAGGAAATTCAATGAAGACTCTGCTGCTGCTGCCTCTGCTGAGGCCTCTGCTGTCAAGCCAAAGAAGGCTATCTCTAAGAAGCCTGCATGCAGGCCAAGTTCCTCAGCAATGCCCTCACGGCCAGAATCATCAAAGCCCTCACGGCCAATTCCTCATGCTGCTCCTGTTCCTCCCAAGTTCTCAACTCCTCCGCCAAAGCCCTCAGCTATTCCGACCAAATCCTCAGCACCTGTGCATCTCGCTTCATTCCAAATGACTGCCGGCATCTCCATTGCCTTAGGTGTCTCAGCTAGTTCCTCAACTGCACCAAGTTCCTCAGCTGGCCCCTCACTACTGAAGACAAAGGCCACTGCTGGACGAGGTCCACGCCCAAGTCCTCAAAAGAAGCAAGTCGCTTTCCAAGTGCCGTCTGATGAAGACGAAGCTGATGATGATGAACTTACAGAAATCATCAGAGACAGGCAAGTCAGGGCCGCTAGAGCCAAAGGATCAGAGGTGCCACTGCTTTTGGATCCCAAGCTGATCCTCGACTACATTGATGATTGGCACAAGGACCCCAACACTCCCTTGCCTGACTTCAAGCTGACTCCTGGCCAGAGTCACATGCTGACCCACTTCATTCAAGAAGAAAAGTGGAAATTTGAGAAGGCCAGGCAGATCAAGAAAGCGCATTACAAGAAAGAGCGCTATCTGAAGAAAAACGTTATCTCTATGACAACTGAAGAACTTGTCACTATTCAGACTGAGATTAAGAAACTCGGTAATGACTTTGATGCATATCGCGCTGATTGGCTTGGAGCCAAGGTTCATTTTGTGAAACTTGCGGATAACTTCACTTCCAATGTTGCAGCCCCAACGCAATAGGAAATTCCTCAGGCTGAAGCATCTGCTCAGCCTACTGAAGAAAATGCCAGCACCACTGATGACAATCAGGCTGCTGAAGATAATGTGAGTTCCAGGGCTGATGACTGCATTCCGGCCGCTGATGAAATTGCCAGGGCACCCACTAGTGGTGTGCCTGAAGAAACTGAAGAACTCAGGGCAACTGCATCAGTTGTGCCTGAAGACAATCAACCAGATTCCTCAGCTGCTCCTGCACCAACTTCAACTCCAATCCTTCCATCTGCATCAGATGTGAAGAAGACCAAGGCTGCAGAGCGTGCTGCAGTGAAGAAAAGGAAAGCATCAGCTGCTTCAGATTCTTCAGGTCCGAAGAAAATGAAGCCTATGACAAGCTCATTTGCAAATCCGATTGATGTTGTTCCCATCTCAACCAGGCCATCAAAGGACCTTGTTCCTTTTGATGAAGAATATGTGATCCCCAGTGGATCTGATGAAGAAACTCCTTCTGCTACTTCGTCTGAACCATTGGATGAAGAAATTGAAGTAGATGCGATCCCTTCAACACTTATCATCTCCTCGCCTATGCCTCAGTTCACAGCTGAAGAGGCTGGCGTTGAAGAAATGGAAGATGAAGATGTGGACATTGGCTGCTCCACACCCGTAATCAGTGATGAATTCTGGGAAAGTCAGCATCCAAACTCTCCAATGTTCACCCCTCTATAGCAAATTCCTTAGTCCCCCACACAAACTGTTCACATGGGCTCTGAAGAAACTCATCCCACTGCATCTGTCCATGAGGAAATTCCAGCCACTAGTGCTGAAGAAACTGCTGCTGCTGAACAACCAACTACACAGACTGCCACTGAGGAGGAACCAGAAATTCCTCAGCCTGAAGAACCTGCGATTGAGATTCCTGAGGTCGTGATGCAACTCACTGACACTTCTCTGCCGAAGCCAAAGGATCCAATCTCATGCAAGCAAAAGTTCAAGGCTGATGATTTCTTCGGCGAGCACGTATTCTTTGAAGACTACAACCCATATGACTCTGCTCGCATTAGGAAGAGGCGTTTCTGGACTGCTAGTCAAGCCAATTTCTATTCCTCAGTGCTGTTCAACAAGGAGAAGATCTTCTACCATGAGCATATTCCTCACATGGATATGGAGTCTCTGCCGTGCTTCACACCAGTCCTTAGTGTTCTTCATGACGCTGGACTGCTAAACTTTTCCTCCGACATCTGCGATTGGAATGAAGAACTGATTCTTCAATTCTATGCAACGCTGCACATCACCGAAGATGCTGAAGATGTGAATTCATGGATGCTGTACTGGATGTCTAAAAACACTCACTACACTACACCAGCCTCTGAATTGCTTCGTGCTCTACCACTCAGTCCTCCCCTTGAAGAAGCTCGCTGCATCTACAGTGAACCTGAGCTCACACATCATTACATGCAGGTGCTGATGAAACCTTTGAAGCCAGGTCAAGCACCAAGAACCAAATTCCTCGTGAAGGAATTGATGTACGTGCCCAGAACTGTCTATCGTATTCTTACGAGGACAATCAGTCCTATCAAAGGCCACGACTCATCTGATGAGGAAATTATTGGCATCATGAAGAATCTGGTATTCAACATCTTTCATGGCATTCCTGTCAATTATCACGATTTCTTCATGAGGACTATGGACAATGTTGCACTGTCTCCGTTTGAGCTGAAGCCTTATGCACCTTGGATCATGAGATTCCTCAGGACAAGGTCTTCACTCAACTACAAAGCTGATTTCCAGAATCACCTCAGCCACTTGCCCCCAATTGAAGTCCTCAAGCAGACATATTCCTCAGTTGATGGAAAGGGCAAGGCACCAGCTGTAATAGATGAAGGCATTCGTCCATTGGATGGTCAGTTTCGCAAAGCTGCATCTTATTCCACCAATGATGACTCTGCCACACATGACTCTGCCAATGCACCCAAGTCCACTCCTCACGCCACTGCTCCGCGCGTGATGACTGACCGTGAACTTCTACTTAGTCTTCACCAGAAGGTGGTCGAAATCACAAATGGGTTAAGTGTTAGTTTGGTTCACTTCTTCACAACATGACTGCCACACACAATGCAGTGAAGAAAAACCACTACTACCTCCATCAAGTCTTCGGTCGCACCTGGGAAATCCTGTCACATCTGTATGGTGAAGAAGATCTGAAGAACATGGGTCTCAATGAAGATTTTGACTGGTTTGCACCTCCACCGAAGAAATTCAAGAAGGTCAAGGTTCCTTCTCTGGTGGCCAGCTCATATTCTTCATCGCGCGACACTGATGAACATGATGATTTGGACGACACTGCGGCAGGCCCTACATCAACCAATGACCCCAACAACGCTGGCGCTTCTTCATCAACATGATTATCTTCAGGGGCGTTAGTCCTCATTTTCGATCCTTTTGGTCATTCGATGACAAAGGGGGAGAAATATGAGTTAGTCTTCAAGCGGGTCTACTATATGGGCATTTTTTTGCTAAGTTACAACTCTCGTTCTTCTGAAACTTTATTGGATCGAGTTGTAATCTTAAACCCGATGGTGCTCTGATACTTTTAATGCACTGTGCTCTGATACTTCTGATGCACTATTCTGCATGCTTATTCCTCGTTAATATTATTGCACGCATGCTGAATTTCATCAGGCACCATATTTCATCATGCATTTCAAATTCTTCATATTATATGTTAAATGCGTGTATGAATTACAAGATATAGGGGGAGATCTCCATGATTCAACTCTTCAAGTGTGCATTGCTTCAAAAGAAAATTCCTCACTATGCACATCTTCAGGGGGAGTTCTTCTATATCTTGCAATCAAATTCCTCAATATCAGTATTTACACTTCATATGTTTATCCCTGTTGAAAACTTAACCTATGTTGTCATCAATCACCAAAAAGGGGGAGATTGTAAGTGCATCTAGTGCCCCTTAGTGATTTTGGTGTATTGAAGACTTATAGGTTAAGGGACTAATGCGTGTGTGAGTGTACACAGGTCTATGAGGAGTTTGATATTTACAGGAAAAGTCGACCCCTAAAAATGAATATCTTCGACTGAAGATTTTGGTATTCTGAAGACTTTCTGAAGACTTTGAAAGTGAAGAAATTGGTGTGACCTTGAAGACTTGGTATTCTTTCAAGGAACATGAAGCGAGAAGACTTTTGTTTTCGTAGTTTCATTTTCTCTTTCTTGAGTCATAGTAAACACCGTACTGTTAAAGGGGGTCGAGGAAATACTAAGGAAAAATTTCCATGTGATGCTCAACTCAAAATCCTACACCTACCAATCCCTTCGAGTGAAGCCATTGGAAATCTCACACAGTTCAGTCAATTTCTTCAGTGACAGAGACGAAGTTCTTCTGGTCTCTGAGGAATTTGTCCTGACCGAGGAGTTAGGAATTCACCAGTGCGGATTGCCTACACAGTGAGGAACATGATAGCCCTGAGGATTTTGCTACTCAAAATTCCGACCATTGCTGTGCTATGCACCAGCTGTCCCAAAATATCTATCCACCTAACGGTCATATCATTGAAGGGCATTTATGTCTTATCATGTCGGGCTGCTCCCTAGGCTATAAATAGCTTCCCCCCTACAACCACTAGCTGGTTGGCTGCTCCGAGAGAAACTGACACTTGTCATTTGAGAGCAACCCATCCTCCGAGGACTTTGAGCGAAAATCATTAAGTGAGGAAAAACCAAAAACCAAAAACCCAAACACCTACAAACCCCAAGTGATTGAGCATCACTAAAGAGATTGATCCTGAGTGGATCCGACGCTTGTTACCTTTGGAGACTGTGCTTCTTCCAGACGGTTAGGCGTCATGGTCTAGAGCATCCAAGAGGAATTGTGGATCGCCGAGTGACCAAGTTTGTGAAGGTTTGGAAGTTGCCTGAAGACTTACCACGAGTGATTGAACGAGGTCTATGTGACCTTAGTTCAAGGAGAATACGGTGAGGACTGGGTGTCTTGGACTAAGTGTCCTTGACTGGGTGTCCGGGACTGTGTGTCCTCGAGTTTAAATACTCAGCCGCTCCAACCAGATGTACAACTGAGACAGCAGTTGGAACTGGTCTACCAAATCATTGTCTTCACCAAGCTCACTGGTTCTATTTCCTCAACTCTTTCATTTCCTCATAACCGTGTTGTGTGCTTGTTCATATCTGTGTTAGAAGACTTTGACTAAAGACTTTCTCAATTTCCTCAGTTTAATTTCTTCAGTCTGTTTGTCTTCATCCTGTTTATCCTGTGATTATGCTTCCTGTACTCTGTGCCTGTCTTCATTTCATCATGTAGACTATGCTTGTATTCTGTTATGTTTACTTTTGAGTACTTATTCCACTACTAGTAGTTCTTCGCTAAGGAATTTCCTCTCCGACAAATTCCTCAGTGAAGAATTTCATAAAAATCACCTATTCACCCCCCTCTAGTCGATATAACACAATTTCAATGAAGCGTCTCCGGTGGGGAGTACGAATGAGCCGCTGCAGATGCGTGGCGGTTGAAGGGAGTACCGGCAAAGCAGATCCGGTGTTGTGGACAAGGCCAGCACTGAATGGGCTGTGGTATAGTGGTGGATGAGCAGTCTACTTGTTTCTAGGGGAGGTGAGAGGGGTAGATGCGGCCGCAGAAGCAGATCTGGCGAGGTGGATGCCGCTGGCAATGAATGGGCTATGGTACGCCAGTGGATGTGCAGTCTAGGGTTTCGAGAGGGGAGGGGAGAAAGGGCGATGAAGTACGGGCGGCATGATGTAAGATGCTCTGGTGCTGTGGAGTTAGTCATTTTTGCAGGAGGGGGAGAGAAAATGGGGGTGCCGTGTAGTGGGGGAACCGGAAGTTACCAAAGCAGCCCCGACCTATCATGTAGATGAGGGAGGTATTGTAACTGTTGGTCTCCGTGCACCAAGGACAAAAGGGGGATTTCGCATGCTAAAGACTAAGGTGGCGAAAATTTTAGAAGGAGGCGGGAGATTTTGCCGCCTGCGGGATCGTTCATATCCAGTTTCAACTAATTTTGGACCGTGCTAGCGGGAAGGTCATGCTAGACTGTGTACACGGGGCACGCGTCAGCAGCTAATAACTAGTGTGAAGTCCACCCCAGAAAAAAGACAATAACTCGGGATGATGCGCCGATAACTTGGACGTTCACACGGGCGCGGCCAATCGTACGGGTGTAGTGGCGTGTTCACAAAAAAGGGATCAAACGCTCAGCCTTTGTATTTCTCGTGTAAATAGATAATTTAGTGCCATTGGTTATTTACTTTAGACATAATGCATTGACGTGTTAGTGTAGAGGCGCACAAAAAGAAATGGATATTGTAGTCAGCTACTTAAAAGTGTTACCTCATATGATTACATAGCCTCCATTTCATAAATTGCGTACCGTTGAATTCATATATGAATATTACATATATTACTTAAAAATAGAAACTTAAATCATCCAAGACTAATGAATTTGAATGCAAGAGTAACAATGGTGCATGTTCATGATAGCTACATTCTTTGTTTGAAGAAACATCACTGTAACTTTGGCATGCACAACTAAAAAGGCTTATTTAAATAGAAAAAATGTGATATGTGAGTGTCCAATCTTTATAGCGTTGAATCGATATTGTACCTTCGGCCATGATACGAAGTAGATATTGACTTATGTTCAAGCGATGCACGTCCACGATTGCTAGATAGTGATACGTGAATGAATTGTGCAATCTCTCTCATACGCATACATATCTCATTTCCCTGTGGGCATCGGAATCACACACGCGCACTTCGTGTATTTCTCTCCCTCCGTCAGGGTTAAATTCGTCTTTCTACCCCGTCCTACAAGTCTCTCACACAGAAACACACACGCTCTCTATGTCTAACACGCCCACCCCTTTAATTCCGCCCACCCACAGCCACTAATGTCTCTCACACATATGCTATCTACCTATCCCTTAATATAGCTAGATATGTGTCACACAAACTTCTTCTCCCTACTAGCAAGATGCCCATGCGTTGCACAGAACATCAAGATGCATTTGTATGAGATGTTTATCTTATGGGAGAAAAGGATGAACGAGGGAATGCCTTATTTGCAAATGCGGAGAGGGGTGTGGGTATCTTTTTGCAAAATTGCCATAGTTTCCTTCCTGTCCGTTGGATATAAACTGGATGGCCTATATTGCAGGATGGCAGGAACACCATCATCACCAACTCTGTTTTTATAAGAGTAGAGATATGTGAGTGTCACTGCCCCCTCCCCACACACCCACACTTCCCAACACCGAAGGAGTAGGGTGACACCTCGATCTTGATACTAATCTATCGACTGGCTTGTCTCTCAAACATACACACACACACTACCCGGCACCGAAGGAGCTAGTAGGGTGGCACATCAATCTTGATAATAATCTATCTACTCCTCTTTCAAACACACACACACACACACACACACTCGCTAGTTGTGCCTCTGTGCCTACCGCGCACACTCTCGATACGTCTTTCTCTCCTCCCCCCCAACAATGACAGCAGAAGGGTGAAAACTTGATCTGGTCATAATCTGTCAATTGGTTTCTCTCTCAAACATTGTGTCTCGGTGCCTCGTTCGGTAACCCCCTCGATATGTAGACTTCTCGCGCGCGCACAGCTGTAGTGACGATGACGCTGAACCCAGTGTGCCTTGTTTTTATCGGCCTCATGTGATAGTTTTCACCCTGTTTTCTGTTAATTAACAAGGAAACCTTTTCTTTGTTACTACCAGTGAATCTGAAATCATTCGGGGCAGACATAAAATTATATCACTTTAACCCAATTATCGCAGCAACTATTTTAAAAGAAATAAGCTAGCTGCCCATGCGTTGCACGGAACATCAAGATGCATTTGTATGAGTAGTTTATCTTGTGAGAGAAAAGGTTGAACGAGGGAAGGCCTTATTTGCGAACATGGAGAGACGTGTGGGTATAATTTTGCAAAATTGCCATAGTTTCTTTCCTATCCGTTAGATATAAATCCGACGGCCTGTATTGCAGGATAGCACGCACACCATCATCACCAACTCTGTTTTCTACTCCCTCCGTCCGAAAATACTTGTCATCAAAATAGATAAAAAGAGATGTATCTAAAACTAAAATACGTCTAGATACATTTCCTTTTATCCATTTTGATGACAAGTATTTCCGGACGGAGGGAGTATTTGTCTATTTAGAGATTTCAACAAGTGACTATGACCGGACCTTACCAACATACTCAAAAAAGTAGTCCATAATTTTGATGTTACCCTCTTTTCTTGGCGGTGCAGTGCCATCTGGATACCTCATAAATAAATAAAGTACTACATGATACTAATATATGATACATGGCGCAGGAGTACTAAGTATTATTAATACAGTTTTGCTAGAACTCATCTAGATGAGATATAATTTGGTCTCATTCATCTTTTATAGCCATTGGATGTGATGCTATATAAGATGCGTGTGTGCTGACGTGGGATGTATTTGTTCTTGTGCAACGAACTGACCACTCCATGTCATGTTTGATAGTCTCAAGTCATTAAAAGCATACAAGCCCCACATCTCTTCTTGGTTGATTCCTCTATTTATGTCAAAAATAAGAAACAACATGAGAGTTAATGCACCACGCCTATGTGTTTACTATTTGGTTTTCGTAAGATGACTTAATACTCACCTAGACGGAGGGAGTATTCGATTTGACAGCGGGCGGCGCAGTTCCTGATACGGCTTTAATGCAGATGAGGGAGGGAGTAGCGGTTCCCGACATGTTGAATGGCCAATGCATCCTCCTTCAATTAATGCATGAGGGAAGTAATGGGAGGAGGTCCGGGAAAAGAGGCTGCACGATGTGAATGCAACGCAATTTGCCCTCATATAAAGGCGCCCCTCCATTCCAATGCATCTACCACATCGTACGCACCTAAGCATTTGCCTAAGCACCTACACTAAGCACAAAAGAGCTCACTCCAGACCCATGGCGGCGATGCTCGTGAGCGGCCAGCGGCTGCGCCAGATGGTCCATGACGCCGGCCTGCGGCATGGCGCCAAGGATCGCCTCCAGACGGTGTTGGAGATCGGCTGGTGGATGGCCGCCTTCGACGCCAACTATAACTCTCAGTTGGACTAGATGATCATTGCCACCAGCAACAAGTTCACCGTCCTCAAGAAGCTCACGGACGACATCTCCGTACTCCTCCAGCCCGCGCGCCCGGGCTCCTCATTGCCTACCACCCTAATCGGCCTCCATGGCCGGAACCTCTTTCAAGCGCTGGTGGCCCTGCGACTGCCCGCCGACGCCACGAAGAATGTCCACCTGGAGGTCGCGCTCGCCGTGAGGCGCCTCGTCCTAAAAGAATTCGTCGACCTACACATCCACATGTACGAGGAAATCGTGTACATAGGTATCTACAAGGCCAGTGAGGACGCTACGACGTTGGCCTTCCTCAACCGGCTGGAAGCCTTGGATGCCTTTGCTGAGAAGCATCTCGACCTCGCCACAAAAGCCGCCGCTCCTTAGCCGCCGGTCGGTGGCTTGGCGCACTAAGTTGAGGAGGAGGAGGTCGTACGTTCGTGGATCCATCTTTCTTCTTACCTTCTGTAACCACCACTACGATCGCATCATCGTGGCCTTAATTCTGTGCTGTTGCATTCTCGTTCCATTTAATACCGACATGTGTGATCCCTTTGCTTAATTATATGCATCACTATAACTAGTACTCCATCCGTCAATTTATAAGTTGTGCTTACCTTTTCCATCAACTTCGTGCAACGCGCGGGCATCTTGCTAGAAACACTAGAATATGTCTATATAATCCGTATGTGATAGTCCATTTGAAATCTCAAAAAATAAAAATATTTAGGTACGGAGGGAGTAATATATTAGAACTATCGTTGTTTGGAACCATTCTCAAGTGTTCAGAGTATATCTCCTTTTTCAAGTTATATAATTTGAGCTCAGTGTCTTTTCGATGATGTACACTTGTTTGGGCCAATGAGGTGTCATTGAATGTGGGCCGAGTAGTAACGCAATGCCAAACAGGTCAATTATGACTCTCAGGCCGGACTCTCAAAAGATCCTGAAAAAAGGTCGGGCTCTCCAAAAAGAATGAATAAGGACTCTTATGCCGACATGTGGGCGCCACCGGTGTTTTCGTGCACTTGCGCGCCGAGAGCATATTGGCGCATGCTCGAAATTCATGCTACCTTTTCATCCGCAGTCTCCCGCCCCTTCCCCACCTCTGGAATCTCGATTCCTACTCCAGTTCCCCCAAATCCCCCTCCTGTACTCCCTGTACTCAAGTGCACTATCATGTCGCCGGTCAACACGGATCTCTAAGCCGGAGATCCTGAGGTCCGTCCTGCCTTCGGTCGCTGCGTGTTGTCGCTCAACAGTGGCATGGCGGTGCTTGAGGACCAGTTTGCCGGCAAAGTGCTGATGGTAACCATCAACGACGACCGGCCTCCCATCTCATCGGATGACCTTGTCAAAGCTCTTGGCATTGCGCACGACATCCAAATAAGTGACTTGCTCGTCGAAGTCTGTCCGCCACCGGCTGATTTCTTCGTCAGGTTCCGTACAACTTTTGACTGTAGTCGTGTGTTCAAATCTTCCCAGCGTTTGTTCTGCGATGGTGCGCTGGTGAGCTTTGATCGGTGGCACCTAGGATGGGGCTCGGAGCCCTCTGAGCTTGAGTTTTTAACAAAGCCTACCTTCTACGGCATGCCTCGACGTGCTTGGAACAGCGAGTCCATGAACGAGCTTATCAACGACCTTGGAGGTGAGCTCGTAAGTATGTTTGTTCCTCCAGACAACTGGGCTCTGACGGTTATGGCATGGATGAAGAAGCCGTCCACCATACCGAAGGTGATTGGTGTTGAGATACCGGTGCAGGAACCGGGGTTGTACTATTCATCGCCACCAAGGCCGTCGCAGACCACGTTAGGGATGTACCTGTATCGAGTGTCCGTGCATGTCAAAGAAGTGGTCAATCCATCAATCGAAGTCCTGCCGCCGCCGCTGGTGCTAGGGTCCGTCGATGACGTCCATTACAGGAGTCAACGTCAGACTTTCCCCGTGTTGCTCGGAACGATGGATGGCACAGGGCCTACTCAATCGCGCGGCGGAGGCCACTGCTTCTTTGGGAGAAGAGGCAGGGCTGGCTGCCTGGATGTGCTCTAATTTGAGGTAACAACTGAATCTTGTCAGATACTAGTTAAATCCGAGCTATGGGTGTGAAGCACTGATATGCCGGTACATTTGATTGTGACCTGTTCTAATTTTGTACCTGAACTTTTTTAGAAAGGGTTGTACGTCAAATTAATGTGCTAGGAGAACTTATTGTGTTGTCTGTCTGTTTTCTTTGCACAACATTCAAGATATTTCCCCATCATTGATAAAGACGATGAACCGTTATGTACGACTTCGTTGGTTTCAACATAGCCCTTCCCGTAGCGATCCACTGCTTCCATCCTGATTGTGCCGCCTGCGTGAAATTTTTGTATGCAAGTTAAGTGTGCTATGATGTCCTATATGATTGTGTCAACTATATAAGTTTTTACTGAGCATCAGCAATGCATATGGCTGAAAGATGTATTTACGAGCATCAGCCGATGGGTCTCTCTCTCTATCTCTATCTCTCTCTCTCTCACACACACACACACACACGCACAAGTGGGACCCGTTGAATTATTTATTTGCTCGTGACAACTTTTAATTAGGTTCCACTCTAATCTAACTTTTTTCTTAAGTTATTAATTGAGCTCAGTGACTTCAAAAAGTTATACAGAAGCCTTGTTTGGGCCTTTCCGGCGTCGCTGAATGTGGGCTGAGTAACCATGTTAGGTTGTATTGTACTACACATGCCTTTTTTCGCAATTTTTTCTTAAATAATACATTTTTTATTAATTTTCATAAATATTACGCTGGGTAATTTTTTTCAAAAATAATACAACGTCCGCCCGCTGCAGGCCGACTAGGCCTAGTCGGCCCACAGCAGGCCGATTGGATTCCAGTCGGCCTACAGTTGGCCGACTGGCCCCTGTCGGCCCACTGTGGGCCGACTGGAGCTAATTGGCTCGTTGTGGGCTAATTGTTTTTGCAAAAGTGTTAATCATGTATTTAAAAAATATGTGTATTGTGACCTCCTCCGCTCGCTGTGGGCCCACTGTTGACTAAAAACTATGTTTTAAAAAGTGTTAATCATGTATTTAAAAATTGTTAAATGTGTGTATAAAAAATGTTCCTTATCTATACAGTTTTTTTAATTTGTGTTTAAAAAATAGCTTTTTTCAACATCAGCAATGCAACTGGGCCGAGAGTTGTACACAATATCCGAGTCAACTTGTTATTCTCCACCCCGCTGGGCTGCAAACTTTCCTAGGAGGTATGCATTAGGCTTAACAAAAAATGGACTTTAAGAAATAATAAATGGGATGTAATTATAATAACTGGATAGTTACTGTGCACCAAACACGTAATTAGTTTGAAAAATATATTATTTTTGGAATTTGAAAATTTTAATTTCATTACTTTTTGCGCGTGCAATATTTCGTTGGATTTTAACATAATACAACTTTATTTTGAAATTATATTAAACCGGACTAGAAATTTCGGATACAAATATTTCGGATCCCATCAAAATGTGGGAATTGTTTTTGAATTCTGTTTTGAGCGGTTGTTTGAAATTATTAATCATTCTCCTAGCTAGAAGTTGGGTTGTACTTTTAACAAACTGTAAATGGGTTGTAGTAAATTCCATTAGAATTAAAAAATGGGTTGTACATTCTTACAAATCGCAAATGGGCTATATGTTCTCTGCCAAATCCGAGCTGTGGGCCTACTAAGTTAACGCGTACCAAGGGCTTTGTCAACTTAGTCAATATAAACGATTCTAGCTGTAGTGATCGTACGATGTCCATCCAATGGCTGTAGTGCTTCTTCAACCTCTGGTCTTCTTGCTCCAGCCGCCCAAAGCAGTGCCGGTCGTGTCGCATGCTCCTGCCTCCCATGGCCGGCTGTGATGCCACGGAGGCCTCACCGCCCCGTACTACTCCCACCGCTGGCCAGGCCATCCCTCTAGTCACCCACACCCCCTGTTATTCTGCGGCGACGGCAGCCTCACACCACAGCCGAACTAGTGAACCCTCATACTCCTCTCCGCGTGGGCTTCCACAGCTGCGTCTTCCCTAGCTCCACGTCGTCCCCTTCCTAGGCCTCACCGTCGTCCAGACCACCGCCCTAGTGCTCTCGGCGCGGCGTGGTCAACGTGGTCAACGACCGACTTCCATCGGAAGAGTACTATACGTGGAGAGGCTGACAGTTGGGTCCACGGCAGCCGCAAGGAAGTGCCTCCTTATTATGCGCAAAATAATTATTCCTCCACCTGACAGCGGGGACCCACCGGACGGGCCACTATATTTCGCGAAAAAAATGATTCGCCCCCTGACTGCTGGGACCCACGAGCTACATCTTCGCACGCAAGGAAGTGCGTCCGAAAAAAAACGATTCGCCCCCCTGACTGCTGGGACCCACTGAGGGAGTCCTGGATTAGGGGGTGTTCGGGTAGCCGGACTATACCTTCGGCCGGACTCCTGGACTATGAAGATACAAGATTGAAGACTTCGTCCCGTGTCCGGAGGGGACTCTCCCTGGCGTGGAAGGCAAGCTTGGCGATGCGGATATTCAAGATCTCCTACCATTGTAACCGACTCTATGTAACCCTAACCCTATCCGGTGTCTATATAAACCGGAGGGTTGTAGTCCGTAGGCAATCAACTCCATATACAACAATCATACCATAGGCTAGCTTCTAGGGTTTAGCCTCCTTGATCTCGTGGTAGATCTACTCTTGTACTACCCATATCATCAATATTAATCAAGCAGGAGTAGGGTATTACCTCCATCGAGAGGGCCCGAACCTGGGTAAAAAAACATCGTGTCCCTTGTCTCCTGTTACCATCCGGCCTAGACGCACAGTTCGGGACCCCCTACCCGAGATCCGCCGGTTTTGACACCGACATTGGTGCTTTCATTGAGAGTTCCTCTGTGCCGTCACAATCAGGAAGGATGCCTCCTCCCGTCTTTAAAGACGGCGCCGTTGCTAAGGGAGCCTTGGCTGTCGGCCAATCCCTCCGGCTAGGTGGTTTTCTCATGACCGCCTGTTCGGCTGTTGCGCTGACGGTGACCTCTCGGGTCATCAAAAGCAACCTACACGTCAGCTCGGAGCTCGTCGAGCAGCTAGATCCAATGGAGCTCTCTTCCGTAAACGAGCTCTTGGATCGCATCGCCGCCCTGGGGGTCGCTACGGATTACGACCAGGTTGGGCTTAAACCCGATCTAAGAGAAATTAAATCTCCCCAAGTCACCCACCACGTTGCCGTGGTAGAGGCGCAGTGCGGCGACCCTTCATCTATTTTAAGGACTAGCTACGTCCGAATTCCCGACTCCTCCAAGCCGGATACTCGCGGAGAGGAGGATGTAACTCAAGACCTGAGCTTAGGATCAGGCAACGGGCTAGATTCGTTGGACAACATCCAAGAATCCGAACTTCAGAGTTCGGAAACCCTTCGGCCTCCGAATCTTGGATTGGGTGAGGTTTCAGATTCAGCGACACCCGCCCACCCGAACATAAGCGATCTCTCCCAAATCAGGCAGAGGCCCGAGGAAACAGTACATCATTACTGGGCCAGATTCCTCCTGGTTATGAACATGATAAAGGATTGCCACGAGGGAGACACAATCTCTATTTTCTGCAGTAATTGCACGGACGAGGGAATCCTTAACACCGTAAGTCGTCGTGATATTACACGCTTCGCTGACTTGGCGTCCATAGTACAAAAATACTGTGTGATGGAAAGCGCCTGGAAAACCGAAATAAAATTTTGGGATAATCCGGCCTTGAATAGTAATCCCGTCCGAACTAAGAGGGTGCATCATCATAGGACACCCGGGATAAACACCAAAAAGCCAAAACCCTCTACAGGGCATGGAACCGTACTGGAAAGGTGGCTTGATGGACCCTGTAGAATTCACAGTACAAAGGACGCCACACCAACTCACAGCCTTAGAGCATGTTGGATACTCCGGCAGGTGGCCAAAATTGGCGAGGACCTCTTAATCCTGGAGGCCGCAGAAAGCCAGCCCGAGGACACCAGTACCGTTCTCACAGTCTTCGAGACTTTCGCATCAAACAATATGCGAAAAAGAACACTCCGCAGCCTCGCCGAAGTCTATCAAGTTGCAACAATAAATCCATGGAGCGACACTGCTATTACCTTCAACGCAAGTGATGAACCTAGATTCCGAACAGCCCGAGCACCAGCCGCATTGGTCCTCAGTCCCATAGTGGACGGCTTTCGCCTCACCAAGGTGCTCATGGATGGAGGCAGCGGACTGAACCTCATTTATGAGGAAACCCTTCAAAAAATGGAAATAGACTGGAACCGCATCGAGCGAAGCAGCACAACCTTTAGAGGAATAATCCCCAGTCGGGAAGCGCGCTGCACAGGAAAAATCACACTAGATGTGGTGTTCGGCACGCCGGATAATTATAGGTCCGAAGAAGTCACGTTTCAGGTGGCCCCGTTTAAGAGCGGACATCACGCTTTACTAGGGCGGGAAGCATTCACAATCTTCCAAGCAATACCCCATTACGGGTACATGAAGCTTAAGATGCCCGGGCCGAATGGAATTATCACTCTAGCTAGTGATCCGGACATAGCACTCCGCGCCGAAAACAAGACGGCCGCATTAGCCCTTGAGGCGCTATCCGAAGCCTTAGCGGCCGAGGAACTGACTGCGCTGCGCTCCACGGTTAACAGGGATGATGTGATACTCGATAAGAGATCCAAATCCACATCCTTCAAGCCAGCCGACGAAATAGTCAAATTCCAGGTCCATCCAACGGACCCCAACAAAACAGCTTCGATCGGGGCACGACTGAACCCTAATGCAGACGCTGCACTGCGAGAGTTCCTACGAGAGAACTGGGACATCTTCGCCTGGCACCCTTCAGACATGCCAGGGATCCCATGCAGGCTGGCCGAACACAGCTTAAATATCCTAAAAGGATTTAAACCTGTCAAACAAGCCCTTTGGCGTTTTTCCGAACCCAAGAGACAGGCTATGGGAGAGGAGATAGCCAAGCTATTAGAGGCCGGATTCATCAGAGACATAAAACATCCGGACTGGCTAGCAAACCTGGTGATGGTACGAAAGAAGGACAAATCCTGGCGCCTGTGTGTCGATTTTAAAGACCTTAACAAGGCTTGCCCAAAGGATCCCTTCCCCCTCCCCGCATCGATCAAATTATCGATGCCACCGCAGGACACGATTTGTTGTGTTTCCTCGACGCATACTCCGGTTACCATCAAATCAAGATGGAAGAATCAGACCAAGCTGCAACAGCATTCATCACACCATACGGCCCATTCTGCTTCAACACAATGCCCTTCGGGCTAAAAACGCCGACGCAACATATCAGCGCATGATCCAGACATGTCTGGCAAACCAGATCGGCAAAACAGTGGAGGTGTATGTGGATGATGTGGTCGTCAAATCAAGACATGTCGAATCCCTAGTAAACGACTTGAGGCTTACATTCGATAACCTCCGACAATATGACATCAAGCTCAACCCAGAAAATGCGTCTTCGGCGTTCCAGCCGGAAAGCTCTTGGGCTTCATTGTATCCGGTAGAGGAATTGAAGCAAACCCAGCCAAGATCCGAGCTTTGTCACAATTGGATGTCCCAAAGGACCTTAAACAAATATAAAAATTAACCAGGTGCGTGGCAGCTTTAAGCCGCTTCATCTCCCGCTTGGGAGAAAAGGCACTACCCCTTTATCGCCTCCTTCGGCGCACCGAACACTTCGAGTGGATGGATGCCGCCACGGCCGGACTTGATGAAATAAAAGCCATATTGGCAACAAACCCAGTCCTGGCCGCGCCAATCACCGGCGAACCAATGTTATTGTACATTGCAGCAACACACCAAGTTGTCAGCGCAGTGCTCGTTGTCGAGCGGGAAACGGACGGACACAAATTCCCCCTTCAAAGGCCGGTCTACTACGTGTCCACTGTCCTCACTCCATGCAAATCACGGTACCCGCATTATCAAAAGATTGCATACGCGGTATTCATGGCATCCCGGAAGCTACGACACTACTTTCAAGAGTGTTCCATAACAGTAGCCTCGGAAGTGCCACTAAACGATATTATCAACAACCGCGATGCAACGGGCCGGATTGCAAAATGGGCCATCGAGCTTCTCCCGTTCGATATAACCTATAAGCCACGGCGAGCTATTAAATCGCAAGTTTTGGCCGACTTCGTCGCAGAATGGACGGAGGCCGAGCTCCCTAAAGAGTACGACACATATTCAAACTGGATTATGCATTTCGACGGCTCCAAAATGTTGGCCGGACTGGGGGCTGGCGTCGTCCTGACGTCCCCCACAGGAGACACAGTCCAATATGTGCTCCAGATCATGTACACGGATTCCAACAATGCAGCCGAATATGAGGCCCTCCTACATGGTCTCCGGATAGCAGTATCCATGGGTATCCAGCGCCTAGAGGTACGCGGGGATTCAAACCTCGCGATATCCCAAATAAATGGAGACTTCGACGCCAAGGACCCAAAAATGGCAGCTTACCGCAACGCCGTCCTAAAAATGTCAGCTCGGTTCGAAGGGCTGGAGTTTCACCATATAGCCCGAGAAAACAATCAAGCAGCGGACGTCCTGGCACGCATCGGAGCAAAACGCGATGCAGTCCCCCCAACATCTTTTTGGAAAGATTGTTCAAGCCATCCGTAGCATGGGAGGGGGAACCCGCAAATAACAGCCCGGACCCAGCCGCACCACTCGACGCCGAACAATCTGACACAATTGGAGGCTCTGCCAATGAAATTACACCTTCAGCCCACGTAATAATGGCGGTCATCGCCCCGTGGACAGAACCATTCCTAGCCTACCTTACTAGGCAGGAACTCCCGGAGGACCAAAACGAGGCCCGCTGCATAGTGCGGCGATCTAAAGCCTATAGAGTCCATGAGGGAGAGCTTTATAAGAAAAGCACTACCGGAGTCCTTCAAAGGTGCATCTCCGAAGAGGAAGGGCGGAACCTTCTGGCTGAAATTCATGCCGGACTCGGTGGTCACCACGCCGCTGCTCGGTCCCTTGTTAGCAAGGCTTTCCGTACAGGCTTTTATTGGCCGACGGCCCGGGCAGACGCTCAGGACCTAGTCCAACGATGCGCTGGTTGCCAACTTTTTGCCAACCAAAGCCATATGCCACCCACCGCACTCCAAACTATACCCATCACCTGGCCTTTTGCGGTCTGGGGGCTTGACATGGTCGGACCCCTTAAAGGTGGGACCGATAGGAAAAAATACTTACTGGTCATGGTGGATAAATTCACCAAATGGATAGAAGCCAAGCCTGTTAAAACGGCCGAATCCGGACCTGTGATAGACTTCATATCCGGGGTTGTACACCGTTATGGCGTCCCCCACAGCATCATAACCGATAACGGTACAAACTTTACCGCCGACGAGGTAAAACTCTGGTGCAAAAACATGGGCATCAAGCTCGATTATGCTTCCGTCTATCACCCACAAACCAACGGCCAGGTCGAACGTGCAAATGGTCTTATCATGAGCGGCATTAAACCCAGACTGGTGCGGTCCCTCAAGGAATCTAACACGCACTGGGTAGAGGAGCTCGACTCCGTGCTATGGGGGCTGCGGACCACGCCAAATCGCACCACCGGATACACACCATTTTTATGGTGTACGGCGCAGAGGCAGTTCTGCCCTGCGACATAATTCATGACTCACCTAGAGTGCGCATGTACGAAGAAAGAGAAGCCGAGCTCGATCGGCAGGACAACTTGGACGCCCTGGAGGAGGAGCGTGACGTGGCAAAAGCCCGTTCCGCATTTTATCAACAGCAGGCCCGAAGATATCAAAGCAGAGAAGTACGGGCCAAAAATTACAATGTTGGCGAACTAGTTCTACGCCTGCCGGATAAGAAAAAGGACAAACTCAAGCCCAAGTGGGAAGGTCCATTCATAATCGACCAAGTCCTGACTGGCGGGGCGTACCGCCTGCGAGATGCGTCGGATAACCGACTCGAGCCGAACCCGTGGAACGCCACCCGTCTCCGAAGATTCTATGCCTAGCGCCGGACTCTGTGTTCGTCTCCTTCCTCTGTCCATTTTTTGCATTTTTCTGTCTTACATTTCTCTCCTTCCCCTCTTTTCTTTTATAGCCCTTAAAGGCTCATCTAGTGACGCGCCACTCGCGCTCATTAAACCTGGGGGCTTCTTTAACAGAAGCTTATTTATACGGGCTTCACGCCCAACACATGCGTCAAACTTCCGCATGTACCTTTTTCTTCACCATTATATGCATCGATATGACTTAAGTTTTGGCCAAGCTGGGTTGCCTGGCTCCTGTGCTTACCCCTACGTTCCCGATTGTTCGGCTAGGCGGTAAAGGGAGCACCTCTGCGATTGTTACTGCCGGGTCAGCCGGATGTGTACCTCAGACTGGGTGAAGCCGAAAGCTAGCGTTCTTAAGGGAATATTCGGTCGGTGAGATAAAAGATGATCTTTTTACTCATTTTATGCGCCCCCAGATGCTTTTTTCTGCGTCTTTTTACGCAGTCCGGACATGCACTTTAGGGCATGCCTCCCAGCGAAAGGAACCCCTAACGGAACTATTCTCTCTGGAAGATGTTTCTTACTAACCATGTAATATAACATAACTAGTTGGGCACTTGTCTGATAAAGCACTAATGACCCCTACGCCTGGTCTCCACGCATACCACGGTTCTTATATAACCGCTATGGTATTCGGACACACTCCGGACCGTCAGGTCCCGAGGTTGAAGCGAAAAGGTCGGCAACGACAAACGATCTACAATCCGGCTAGAAGGCATTACACATGTCAATTCAAAATTACATAGTCATTCTGACTGATTGTATTCCTCTTCTATACCATCTAACAGGCTGTCTAATTTACAGTCCTGCTGGGAATACTTCGCGGCCAACTCTACTTGGCCGTATACTAAGCTCACAGGGATCTCCTTCCCGTCAGGCCCCACTGGTCCGACCTCGGCCATGTGGTTTGGGTCAGACTTCGTAAAACGGGTCTTCACCATGGCCCAGGCTTCCCTAGCGCCTTGTCGGCAGGCCGATATCTTCCACAACCGGAAGCGCCGCCGAGCTCCCTTCAGCTTCTCCGCAAGCTCTCCAAGGCCCTCGGGCATGGAGTGGGCAGGCCATAAGGCTTGGGCAACGCCTCGCATCGCCTGCCGAATTCGCTCGTGCAGTTGCATGAGTTCGGGAAGAAGGTCACCCGTAGAACCGGGCATCTCCTCTGCAGGACGACCTGTGAGCATACCTACAGACATTACTCTGTTAGTCGACTTCCTCGCCGAACTCTTTTTTCAAAGTTCGTTCAAGCACTTACTAAATATGCCGCGTCGAAGCCGCTGATTCTCCTTCGTGGAGTCCGACAGCTGGCCACGAACATCTTTAAGTTCGACGTCCAGCTTGGTGTTGGCATCCTGAAGATCATTCTTCTCTCGCCTCACCTTTGTCAACGTACTCTCACCGGCCTTTAGCCGGCGTAAGAGTTGTTGCTTTTCCGGATCGAGTCCGGCGCCATCTGCAACATGATTTGTCAGATTTGCACCCACACCGCACAATACTAATCTTTCGAAGTGTATCTTACCTGAGGGGGTCTCTTTGGGCTCCCCTGCTGCGGCTAGTGCGGCCTCTAGTTGGGCCTTGCACTTTTCCAGCTCCTGGGACAGTACAGTATTCTTCTCTGTAAGAACCTGCATATTAAATGATCCTTAAATCAGTTGCTCTAACTGTTTCAAGTCTCGGGGGCTACTGGTATATATATATTTGACCAAAATTTTCTTACCCGTATGTCTTTTACATACTGCTCCGTGGCTCTGGCTAAACCATTTTGAGCGGCACGGAGGTACGCATCTCCCGAATTAAAGGCATCTAAAGCCTCTTGGGAGAAACAAGCGTCGCGTAGAACTGTCCGGCGACGCCTGTGGTTCATGGCACTCTCCACTTCAGAATTTGTGGCAGACAGCCTGTCCGCATCCTCTGTCGGAGGAGCGTCCGGTGCGCGCCTTGTGCTCGCCTCCGCTTCCTGGCCAGACGTTGGAGCCTGGCTGGTGGAGGCGCGATTGGCAACCTCTCCGGATGTAGTCCGGCGAGGTCTCTTCGTTCTGAAGATAGCACGAACGTTAATATGCCCTGACAGAATAACACCAGGGAAACAGAGGGTGCGCTATACCTTTGCGCCGGCATCTCAGTCCGGACTACATTCCTTTTTGCCCCACGGGGCCCTGCGGCCCCTCGTTGGCTAGCCGCCGCAGGTTCGGCCTCCTGCCTCGGAAATCTCCCCTGCAAAACACGGTTGTCGTCAGAAACACCGGAATACGTGAGAGTGGAATCTCTCTCAAGGGAATGAGACTCCGGTTTCTGTCACCTGGGAGGCCGGGATTAACCCTGGGTAATCAGCCGTGATGGCTACCAAGGTATTGTCCTTGCTTAGCTGATGGAACACCCCGTCGATAAGCTCCACCGATATGTCCGGATCCTCTTCGGAGTCCGGATCGAGGGACCGTTCTGGGTCCTCGGGCTGTGGAGGGCGGCTGTTTATATCCTTTACCACCTGTCGCAGTTCCTGCATTGAAGTCGTTAGACTACATATCTAACCGTGGGAGTATAAAACAAACGGGCAAGCGCAGTTGTTCACTTACCCAACTTGGAGGATCGTACATAGTAAATCCGGCCTGCGGGTTGACGCGGAGGAATTCCTCCTTTTCTCCCTTGTACAAAGAGGATAAGATCTTTACTAGAGCGGCAGCTGAGGCCGGCCCCTTACGACCGTAACGGGTGGCGTCATCCTCCCCGTTGAAATCCCACATGGGGTGGCCTCTATATTGAAGTGGCTGCACCCCCCGCATAATGCATGCGGCCATGACTCCAATCATGGTTAGTCCGGAATGAGCCAACAGTCTTATCCGGCCCATCAGGTAAAGGACGTCTCTGTCGCTTTCTCTCTGAGAGCTCCGCGGACGCCAGCTCAAGCGTTTCTTCAATGGAGCACTGTTGAACTCAGGGAGACCGACCCGGATAGGGTCCGGTAGCGGGACGTCATCTATATAAAACCATTCCGAAGGCCAGTCCTCGGACGCCTTCTTTGGGGTTCCGGATAGGTATCCGGTCCCGGCGATGCGCCATACTTCGGCTCCGCCCACTTGGTATATAGACCCCTTTTGAGAACGGGGCACCAGGCAGAATAACCTCTTCCACAGCGCGAAATGAGCCTCAACGCCTAAAAATAGCTCGCAAAGGGCGACGAAACCCGCAATATGCAATACGGAGGCGGGCGTGAGATTGTGCAGCTGGAGGCCGTAGAACTCCAGAAGCCCGCGGAGAAATGGATGAATTGGAAATCCCAGTCCCCTTATTAGATAGGGGACGAGGCACACCCGCTCTCCTTTAGAAGGATTGGGGGTGCTCTCCGCTTGTTTTCCGCCATTGTAGGTGGCGAGACCGGCTCGGACCGGGACCATGTATGCCTGAGGGAGAAATCCCTTGGCCTGAAGTGACGCTAACTCGCTATGCGGGATGGTGCAACTCTCCCAGTCCCCGGGTTTGGGACCGGAGGGGCGAGGGGAGGAGCTGCGACGGCTGGTCATGTTGGAATGGACCTTTGCTGGAAGCGCTCTGATGATAACTCGCGGAAAGGAGAAGATGTGGTTTGGACCTAAATCCCCATCCCGTTAAATAGGCGGCTCGTTTATATGGCTAGGGGTGTAAAAACACCCCGGCTTTTCGCATTCGTTTGACACGTGGAAGACGGCCATTATTGGGCGTGGAAGCCGAGGAGCACTACATTACAAAAATCGGACATTATTCCTACAGGTACACAAGATTTGGAGAAGAACCCGCCTTGCAATGCCGAACAATCTGCGCGCCGGACTCGTCGTCATTGAAGCCTGGTTCGGGGGCTACTGAGGGAGTCCTGGATTAGGGGGTGTTCGGGTAGCCGAACTATGCCTTCAGCCGGACTCCTGGACTATGAAGATACAAGATTGAAGACTTCGTCCCGTGTCCGGATGGGACTTTCCTTGGCGTGGAAGGCAAGCTTGGCGATGCGGATATTCAAGATCTCCTACCATTGTAACCGACTCTATGTAACCCTAACCCTATCCGGTGTCTATATAAACCGGAGGGTTGTAGTCCGTAGGCAATCAACTCCATATACAACAATCATACCATAGGCTAGCTTCTAGGGTTTAGCCTCCTTGATCTCGTGGTAGATCTACTCTTGTACTACCCATATCATCAATATTAATCAAGCAGGAGTAGGGTATTACCTCCATCGAGAGGGCCCGAACCTGGGTAAAAAACATCGTGTCCCTTGTCTCCTGTTACCATCCGGCCTAGACGCATAGTTCGGGACCCCCTACCCGAGATCCGCCGGTTTTGACACCGACACCCACCAGGCCCCCGACTGCTGGGACCCACCAGCTACATCTTCGCATGCAAGGAAGTGCGTCCGGGCAATAAAAAATGATTCGCCCCCTGACTGCTGGGACCGACCAGCTACAACTTCGCAGGCAAGGAAGTGCCTGACAGTCGGGACCCACCTGGTCGAAGCGTACGTAGCATTGTCATTCTGGTCGCGAACGTGTACGTACATATTGGTCGATGTAGAGGTGCGCACGTGTCATAGTAGAGGCGCGCACGTGTCATAGTAGAGGCGCGCACGTAGCATGTACACGTACGTACAGCGGCCAGGGTGCAAGAAAGAAAATACGACCACGTATGTGTACATACGGGCGAGGTCTCGAACGCCTACTCGCGCATACGTACGGCCAGGGCTCGTGTACATGGCTGGGTCGGAACGGAGAAACAACGTCGTCGTCGTGTTCATGGGGAGGCAACGGAATGCGTCGTGTTCATGGGGAGGCAACGGAATGCGTCGTGTTCATCGGGAGGGCTTTGACGGAACAAGCGATGGAAACGAGGCCTGATGTACCGCAGAACGGAGGAAACGGCCTTGTGTTCGACCGGCCATGTTCGAAACGGGATCCTATTCATCGAGAGGGGTCTGGCGTACCGCAAAACAGAGGAAACGGACCTCCTACGGTCGAAACGGGGGTCCTGTTGATCGGGAGGGGTATGGCGTACCGCAAAACGGACGAAACGGACTTGTGTTGGAGCGCTACGGTCGAAACGGGGGTCCTGTTCATCGGGAGGGGTGTGGCGTACCGCAAAACGGGACTCCAGACATTGTTCATCTCCACCATCGACCCCCTCCAGCCTCCATGAGCTACTGTTCATCCACCGTCGACCTCCTCCAGCCTCCACCTGCGACTGTTCATCCACGGGCTCCTGTTCATCCAGCCTCCACCGTGCGCTACTCCACAGGCTACTGTTCAACCACCCCTCCACCGTATACTGTTCATCCAGCCCTCCACACCACGGGGTCCTGTTCAACCACCCCTCCACGGGCACCCCTCCACCTTCTACTGTTCATCCAGCCCTCCACACCACGGGGTCCTGTTCAACCACACCTCCATCGTCTACTGTTCATCCAGCCCTCCACACCACGGGGTCCTGTTCATCCACCCCTCCACGGGCACCCCTCCACCGTCTACTGTTCATCCAGCCCTCCACGACACCACGGGGTCCTGTTCATCCAGAGGCAACGCCACCGCTCACTGTTCATCCAAACCCCCCCGCAACGCTCACTGTTCATCCCATCGATCGGCTTCAGTTAGCAGCAGTAGCGAAGGAATCGCTCGATCGGGTTCAGTTAGCAGCCATCGATCGATCGCTCGGGTTCAGTAACGCGTAGCCTGCAGTGCAATCGCTCGGGTTCAGTTAGAGTCCAACGCCTCGCTCGGGTTCAGTTAGAGCCAACGCCTCACACACACGCGCGTACATGTACGAGAGAAACGCGCATCGCTCGGCCCCTGACCTCCCACCGTAACCAGGAACTTCCCGAAATTTTCCTCCCCTCGCTTCTACCATGGTTTTTTTCCGTCATGGACGGCCCAAAGAATGTCATGCAGCTGCGACTCCGTCCCGCCCAGGACGAAAAGCCCATTTTCTGTCATGATTTTTTGTCATAGAAGTAGGAGCCCACTACATCTACGAAGATACCGGGTTTTGTCACAATTATCGTCATAGAAGTGTCATATGTATGACAGAATTTTTTTTCGTTCAGCCCAAAATGTCACGAATGTGTCTTTTTTTGTAGTGCATGGACATAGCACTATAGGTGGAATAGAATGGTGGTTGTGGAGAAGACAAAAAGGAGAAGATAGTCTGACATCAACTAGGCGTATCAACGGGCTATGGAGATGCCCATCAATAGATATCAATGTGAGTGAGTAGGGATTGCTGTGACACCCCAAAAATTTGGCCTTGTTTTATTAAATTAAAATTTTGCTAGGAATTAAAACTTTGGATTTCTGAGCTCCATTTTGATTTTTAAATCATTTCCTTCCCTGTTATGATGAGTTTTTCCCAAAGAGAAAACTTTTCAAATATGTTATTGGACTTGTTTAACCTCTCAAGAAAAACTTTCCTTTTATCAGTATAACTAATTAACTAAGTTAATTGCTTGATCTTTACCTTCTTGAAAATTGTTTTTCAAGGTTATATGGCCATATTTGAACTACAACCATTTGATAGATTCACTTAAAATTTCCACAAAAATTTGGAGATGTCATGTGATGTTTTTAAATCACTTTTATGCAAAAATATATTTCATTCATGAAATATTTTGAGCCCTACACTCAGTTTTTCTTCTCTGGTCCAGAGTGCATTTTGCACTACAACCCTTTTATATATTTCTTTAAAACTTCTACCAAAATTAGGGGAGGTCAGTAGGAGCATATTATTCCATTTTGTGCAAAAATCCAGGGTTGTTCTTTGAAAATATTGAGTGAATCAACCTCATTTCCATTCTGGACCAACTTGATGATTTGTACAGCAACCACCATTTTAATTGCTCCTATATCCATGATTACTTTTTCTACTGGTAGTCCCCCTTGCCAAACACTTAAGTCCAGGAGCATGCACCCATTGGATTAATTTTGGTTCATGAAATAATGCCATTTATTTCCTGTCCAGAATTGAAATTCTGCTAGACTTGCACTAACAAGTTTGTGCATTTCACCAACTAACATCACCACCCTCTCTTTCATCCACAGAGACACTGATTTGGAGATTTTGGCCACTCCAAGAAATGCCTAAGTGCCCTTAGCATTTTGTCAAACACCATATGGGCATGATCTATTTTGGCATGAATTTTTGGTTTGCACTGTGAACCTGATCTCCTGACCAAACCAGCTTGTCTACTGATCCCCTTGCAAGCCATAGCCTAGAACTGCTAATCCTCATCTCCAACCAAGCCATCTAGCAGGCCAGGTCATTTCGCCGAACAGATGGTCGGCGTGCTCTGGGCACGCCCAGAGCGCGCATATTGCAGCCGCGCACACGAGCCGACACGCTGGCCCCCACGGTTTTGGCTCGCTCTGCAGCAGCTCGCCACGCGCTACCCTTCTCACCGCAACGCGCCAAGCAGCCCCCGCCACGCCCGGCAGGCCAAGAGCTAGCCGCCGCCGCCGACGACAGCCCCTGCTCCATTCAGCGCCGCCCAAGCCACCCCGGCTCGCCACCTGGCCCCGGCACAGCCCGAGCTCATCCACACGGGTGTCCGCTAGCGTTCGTCGCCGCCACGTCGCCCTAGCTACAGAGAGACGGTTCACCGGAGAGCTTATCCCCACCGCGCGGAACCGACCTTGGCGTGCTATAAATGGACCCCCCCCCCGAGCTTCCCCGAGCACGCAGGCGACCTTATGCTACCCCCATGGCGCTCCCCTGCCTCGCATTCGACCCGGGGAGGCCTCCTTCCTCATCTCCGGCAACTCCGGCCGCCGCCACCGCCCCGGCCAATCTGGCACCTCCAGTACCTCCCCCTCTCCATTCTCTTCGCCAGGAACTTCCTCATCCTCCCATGAACCTTTCCCACTACTTGATTTTGATCGGGAACCATCGCCGCCACAATGTCACTTCGCCACCGAAGCTTTCCTCCGCCGCGGAGCTCGCCGCCGGCAGCTCCCTCCACCTCCAGCTACCCTGCAACCACCGGGAGGACCGCACTGGAGTGGCAGATCCATCCCCGCCCTCAGGGCCCCGCGAGGAGCCGCCAGTCGCCGGCGACAATCGCCGGAGCTCCGCCTCCGCTCGGGACAGAGGAAGAAGAGGGAAAGAGACTAGTCAAACCTGACTAGTGGGCCCCCTGGACCCACTGTCAGCGACCCCGTGCCTGTCCACGTGGGATTAAGTGAAGACGTAATCCGCCTAGTACGTTTTCCCCGCTCCGAAAGCGTATTCCCCTCCGAAACGTTTTCTTTTCTGTTTTAATTTAAATAATAGATTTGACCAGAACTTTGACTGGCTATAACTTTTTAAATATAACTCCCAATGAATTAATTCTTTTTCCTACATCTCTCAAATATTGTCTAGTTTATTTTAAGATTTATTTGAATATTTTCCAAACACCTTTTTTGTACTGTTTTTGAAATAGGTGTTATTTGCATATTATTGAAAATAGGATTTTTGGGAGAGAAAGAAGCTTTCAAAATTTTTGGAGAGCACCCCCCACCTCTCCACACCATGAAGGCAAGCATTCTGAACCCTGGCATAATGTTTTTGGTGTGTTATTTGACACGTTTATAACACCACCTTACTTCGGAGGACTTGTTATTTCATGTGACATGATCATTTGCATGGAAGCATATCAGTGATTTCCTTGCTGTTGGAAATGAATATTATTGTGATGGTAATCCTCCTCATGTGCCTTGCATGCATGCCGGAAAGGAATCCGGGAAAGCCTCGGCCTTGGGTAGGCATGAGCTTGTCGCCGGTCCCCGTCGGGACGATTATGTCCGGTATGGCATGGTAAGGTACATTGAGTGGTGATTTCTTCGGTTGAAATATATTTGTTATACATGTCATGCAGGGAACTCATAAGCCTCCTGAGTCGGCCATAGATCGAGTCTTGTTCCGGTAACCCCCATACTTGTTTTCGTACTGCCACTGGTCCCTACCGTAGGTGGGGTATGGTTCAGTAAGTTGTTAACCCTTGTCTTGGCACACACCGTACAGAGACGCCATGGTGGAAGATACCGGTTGTAGCCGGTAGGCATGCCACCTGGTCCGGGGGCATGGGTGTATCCGGTTGGGACCGAGAGGGGGGCACCCCTTAGAGCGTGCGATAGAAATTTGATCCCATGCTACACGAGGTTGTAGCCTCCCCACTTAGAGTTTTGCTTAACAGGTGTCATGGGTGATTCCAGACACGAGTGAAAGCTGGTGTGTGCAAGTCAGGTGTGTTTCAATTAAAAGATCGTAGACGGAATTAGTCCGATGGACTAAAGGAATCCGTTACTCGTGGGTAAAGAGTACACTCTCTGCAGAGATATTAAACCTATTCGAATAGCCATGTCCATGGTTAAGGATTACAGTCTGGGATGGGTCAGGTATCGGTCTTAGTGTCGGTCTTCGGAGGTGAAACGGTTAACCAGAAATGGAATTACTACTCGTGACTTGTGATATCTATGATTATTATTATTGTTGACTAACCCGTGATATTATTGTTATTACCGAGTATCTCTGGGATGGTTCTACCTCCGGGATATTCATTATGAGCATTTCTTTTAAAGCCCTTTATGTGGTGTCGCTCAGACGCCCGACTGTGGCATTTCTTTTAAAGCCATTTATGTGGTGTCGCTCAGACGCCCGACTGTG
Source organism: Triticum aestivum (assembly GCF_018294505.1). Taxonomy (NCBI): domain Eukaryota; kingdom Viridiplantae; phylum Streptophyta; class Magnoliopsida; order Poales; family Poaceae; genus Triticum; species Triticum aestivum. Next base: position 539,753,112 of record NC_057794.1, read on the forward strand.
GCGTTTCTTTTAAAGCCCTTTATGTGGTGTCGCTCAGACGCCCGACTGTGGCATTTCTTTTAAAGCCCTTTATGTGGTGTCGCTCAGACGCCCGACTGTGGCATTGCTTGCTATTTGTTTCATAAATTTTTATACTACCATGTTATTGCATTTTTATAAGTAACTTGCTTGCACGCATCTGAGTTTCATTGTGACTGACGTCATGAGCTTATAATATTTTTAGCACATCATGGTTATATTATACCTGTGTTCATAATGTTTGCGAGTACATTCAAAGTACTCACTGGCTTGTCCCTGGCTATTGTCTTGGCCAGATTTTCTTGCACGGAGAGGAGCGACGCGATGCCAGCCCCGGAACCCACTCAATGGAGATAGCAGCCTCGCGAAGATAGGAATTAACCTGGTCAGCTGTTCCCATGGGAAATGGAGTCCCATAGACACTGATGTTTCACAACCCGCTTCCGCCATCAACCACTAGAAACCATTTGTTGTACTCACTGGCCAGAATGGTCTTGTACTACATATTTTGTATTTTGCTTGGAATTTCTGTATCAAGTTGGAGCCTCATCAGCTAACAGTAATCCTGGGGCTGATGAGCACGACGGTCTTTTCTGGAAATTTATTACCCGGAAAACCGGTCGTGACAGACTTGGTATCAGAGCCAGGCTGACCATTGGTTAATCCTATCTTAGCCAGGTCAATAAACTTAGGCAAACCAACCCACTAGACCTTAGCCAAACCCCAGCCAAGCTTCTCGTGCAAGATAGCCACACAGTGACCCCGACTCCTTTTTACAGTCGGTGCCCAACCTATCAACCTAACCTGTCACTCATGCGCCAGTGACTGGCCCCTAAATAGTCCTTTCTCGCAAGCGTGCGAAGGAAGACTCCGTCCCCTTTTTCTTATAAAAAGGGCACGCTAGCCTCAACCCAGCACAGCACAGCCGCTACCCCAAACCGAGCCACAATGCCTGGACCTATAGTGCACAACGAAACCACAGCAACCAACCTTGGAGGTTTTGTGACCATCCTCGCAAACCTCACCCGTCGTGCCTACGCGTTAGAGGAGCCACCAGAATATGTTGTGTATCAAGGACCCATGAGCGGTGAAGACCGTCAATTCTGGGCCACTGTGCACATCTACGGTAGGGGTCTAGCACCCGAGCGCCCCTACAGGTTCACTGGAAGGACAACTTCCTTTGAGCCACAAGCCATCCAGCTAGCCGCTCGAGAGGCTATAGTTCATCTCAGGCACTTGTCGCCCAGAGTTAACTGTCGCTCGTTCCACTACTACCCCAGACGTGAAGGGTATAGTAGACCACCCCAAGTTGCCAACGGAGATCACGAGACGGACCCCGCATTGTTGCACCTAGTGCGCTATGTAAGTGCACTAGAGGTACTGTTCGACCAGATCACCATTGATCTAATCGCAGCTCGTGGAGAGCTGGTTCGTCGAGCCCCGACGAGAGGAGAAAACGAGCCCAACGCCGACAACCCAGTCGTGCTGTTTGGACAACCGATCGAGACCCCAAGATCTGCCCCAGCCATCGGCCAAGGTGCTGCGATAACCCCAGAGGTGCTTCGTCGCATTTTGGGAGCACACTCCAACGGAGTTGTGGCCAACAATCCCCGCGATGGTCATCATCACTACCCCGACCCTGCAGTTCCCCCGCCATCTCCGACTAATCCAGGCAGTGAGACACGTGGAGAAGCCTCGACATCCACCAGGCACGCCCGTTTAGACATGAACGAGGTAGACTAAGCCGTATGAGTAGCACCAAGTTTCAATGTATCCTCGCTTTGTAATCATGCGACCGCGTATTTTAATGCAGCCTGTCTTTGTGCCTCTGCTTTAATAGTAGCCTTGCATTTTTGGTCAGCGCATAGCTGCATATTTTCCGGGCACGACTACCAAAACCAACCCGACGACAACCACAGTAACACGTCTCTTTATGAGATATGTGTATCTCCGACACTGACCTGACCTTTGGAGCTAAGCTGGCAAATTTATTACCTTTCACCACGGTAAAACGACCTGGCTCCATTGCTATATAAAGACCACCTTGTGACCTTACCCAACAACCCTCACTTTGTGCACAACACTCACGCTTTTTCCTGTCATGCCGAGCCCCAGCATTCATCTGAGAACCCCAGATGCAACCCCAGGTAGCTTTGTCAAAAAATATGGGATTTTACCCGCAGTACCATGGGTTCTACCCAGCCACCTCAGTACGAGCTGTTCAAATCGAGGATCACCCCATCCACCTCGGAATATTGGGCAGCAGTACACATTCCTCCTGTAGACCCCAACCAAGATCCAATAGAAGTTTCCTTCGTGGGGAAATCTATGCCAACCCCACACCTGGCCATAGAAGCTGCTGCAAAAGAAGCGATTGCTCGTCTTCGATCCGCAGTACCCTATGCCCGCGAACGAGGATATTATTACTTTCCGAGTCGTGCAGCACCCGGAGAAGTAACATCTTTTCCCGGTGGATGTATTGAGAGAGACCCAGTTCTGGCCAACCTTATCCAGTACATCATTGCTCAAGAGCATTTGAACCAGCGAGTGATGGATTATCTCCAGAGCCTCGCAGATTTAAATCCTCAGATTGCCATCGGCAGACCACTGAGACCCGACCCGGAGAGACGCATACATCGACTGGTCAATCCACTTCCTCCGATAGAAGAGGAGTGTATCCCTTTACCAGAGACATTTTATCAGGACCCCACCCAGTTACCATTTTCATTTTAGACGTCGCTATTGTATTTGTTCCTTGCAACATTTATTTATGTGTGTGACTTATGCGTGATACCCTGAGTTTGTACGACGAGTCAATTATTTGGCTTCTACTAATGTGTGTAGTTTTTGTTGTGGATTATGCTCCTAAAAATTAACTGTTTTTCCCTCGCAAAATCCTGGAGTGAGACTTCTTTTTCCTGAATTGCTACACCTGCCACTTCACGACGCGGATTAATTAATTTCACACAGCACCACGGCAGCAGTCTCACAACCGCTCGAATGCATATGGAACTTTTGTTTTTCACAACGGCTCTTAGCAAATCTCGAGGACGAGATTTTTCTTAAGGGGGATAGTATTGTGACACCCCAAAAATTTGGCCTTGTTTTATTAAATTAAAATTTTGCTAGGAATTAAAACTTTGGATTTCTGAGCTCCATTTTGATTTTTAAATCATTTCCTTCCCTGTTATGATGAGTTTTTCCCAAAGAGAAAACTTTTCAAATATGTTATTGGACTTGTTTAACCTCTCAAGAAAAACTTTCCTTTTATCAGTATAACTAATTAACTAAGTTAATTGCTTGATCTTTACCTTCTTGAAAATAGTTTTTCAAGGTTATATGGCCATATTTGAACTACAACCATTTGATAGATTCACTTAAAATTTCCACAAAAATTTGGAGATGTCATGTGATGTTTTTAAATCACTTTTATGCAAAAATATATTTCATTCATGAAATATTTTGAGCCCTACACTCAGTTTTTCTTCTCTGGTCCAGAGTGCATTTTGCACTACAACCCTTTTATATATTTCTTTAAAACTTCTACCAAAATTAGGGGAGGTCAGTAGGAGCATATTATTCCATTTTGTGCAAAAATCCAGGGTTGTTCTTTGAAAATATTGAGTGAATCAACCTCATTTCCATTCTGGACCAACTTGATGATTTGTACAGCAACCACCATTTTAATTGCTCCTATATCCATGATTACTTTTTCTACTGGTAGTCCCCCTTGCCAAACCCTTAAGTCCAGGAGCATGCACCCATTGGATTAATTTTGGTTCATGAAATAATGCCATTTATTTCCTGTCCAGAATTGAAATTCTGCTAGACTTGCACTAACAAGTTTGTGCATTTCACCAACTAACATCACCACCCTCTCTTTCATCCACAGAGACACTGATTTGGAGATTTTGGCCACTCCAAGAAATGCCTAAGTGCCCTTAGCATTTTGTCAAACACCATATGGGCATGATCTGTTTTGGCATGAATTTTTGGTTTGCACTGTGAACCTGATCTCCTGACCAAACCAGCTTGTCTACTGATCCCCTTGCAAGCCATAGCCTAGAACTGCTAATCCTCAGCTCCAACCAAGCCATCTAGCAGGCCAGGGCATTTCGCCGAACAGATGGTCGGCGTGCTCTGGGCACGCCCAGAGCGCGCATATTGCAGCCGCGCACACGAGCCGACACGCTGGCCCCCACGGTTTTGGCTCGCTCTGCAGCACCTCGCCACGCGCTACCCTTCTCACCGCAACGCGCCAAGCAGCCCCCGCCACGCCCGGCAGGCCAAGAGCTAGCCGCCGCCGCCGCCGACAGCCCCTGCTCCATTCAGCGCCGCCCAAGCCACCCCGGCTCGCCACCTGGCCCCGGCACAGCCCGAGCTCATCCACACGGGTGTCCGCTAGCGTTCGTCGCCGCCACGTCGCCCTAGCTACAGAGAGACGGTTCGCCGGAGAGCTTATCCCCACCGCCGCGGAACCGACCTTGGCGCGCTATAAATGGACCCCCCCGAGCTTCCCCGAGCACGCAGGCGACCTTATGCTACCCCCATGGCGCTCCCCTGCCTCGCATTCGACCCGGGGAGGCCTCCTTCCTCATCTCCGGCAACTCCGGCCGCCGCCACCGCCCCGGCCAATCCGGCACCTCCAGTACCTCCCCCTCTCCATTCTCTTCGCCAGGAACTTCCTCATCCTCCCATGAACCTTTCCCACTAATTGATTTTGATCGGGAACCATCGCCGCCACAATGTCACTTCGCCACCGAAGCTTTCCTCCGCCGCGGAGCTCGCCGCCGGCAGCTCCCTCCACCTCCAGCTACCCTGCGACCACCGGGAGGACCGCACTGGAGTGGCGGATCCATCCCCGCCCTCAGGGCCCCGCGAGGAGCCGCCAGTCGCCGGCGACAATCGCCGGAGCTCCGCCTCCGCTCGGGACAGAGGAAGGAGAGGGGAAAGGGACTAGTCAAACCTGACTAGTGGGCCCCCTGGACCCACTGTCAGCGACCCCGTGCCTGTCCACGTGGGATTAAGTGAAGACGTAATCCGCCTAGTACGTTTTCCCCGCTCCGAAAGCGTATTCCCCTCCGAAACGTTTTCTTTTCTGTTTTAATTTAAATAACAGATTTGACCAGAACTTTGACTGGCTATAACTTTTTAAATATAACTCCAAATGAATTAATTCTTTTTCCTACATCTCTCAAATATTGTCTAGTTTATTTTAAGATTTATTTGAATATTTTCCAAACAACTTTTTTGTACTGTTTTTGAAATAGGTGTTATTTGCATATTATTGAAAATAGGATTTTTGGGAGAGAAAGAAGCTTTCAAAAATTTTGGAGAGCACCCCCCACCTCTCCACACCATGAAGGCAAGCATTCTGAACCCTGGCATAATGTTTTTGGTGTGTTATTTGACACGTTTATAACACCACCTTACTTCGGAGGACTTGTTATTTCATGTGACATGATCATTTGCATGGAAGCATATCAGTGATTTCCTTGCTGTTGGAAATGAATATTATTGTGATGGTAATCCTCCTCATGTGCCTTGCATGCATGCCGGAAAGGAATCCGGGAAAGCCTCGGCCTTGGGTAGGCGTGAGCTTGTCGCCGGTCCCCGTCGGGACGGTTATGTCCGGTATGGCATGGTAAGGTACATTGAGTGGTGATTTCTTCGGTTGAAATATATTTGTTATACATGTCATGCAGGGAACTCATAAGCCTCCTGAGTCGGCCATAGATCGAGTCTTGTTCCGGTAACCCCCATACTTGTTTTCGTACTGCCACTGGTCCCTACCGTAGGTGGGGTATGGTTCAGTAAGTTGTTAACCCTTGTCTTGGCACACACCGTACAGAGAGGCCATGGTGGAAGATACCGGTTGTAGCCGGTAGGCATGCCACCTGGTCCGGGGGCATGGGTGTATCCGGTTGGGACCGAGAGGGGGGCACCCCTTAGAGCGCGCGATAGAAATTTGATCCCATGCTACGCGAGGTTGTAGCCTCCCCACTTAGAGTTTTGCTTAACAGGTGTCATGGGTGATTCCAGACACGAGTGAAAGCTGGTGTGTGCAAGTCAGGTGTGTTTCAATTAAAAGACCGTAGACGGAATTAGTCCGATGGACTAAAGGAATCCGTTACTCGTGGGTAAAGAGTACACTCTCTGCAGAGATATTAAACCTATTCGAATAGCCGTGTCCATGGTTAAGGATTACAGTCTGGGATGGGTCAGGTATCGGTCTTAGTGTCGGTCTTCGGAGGTGAAACGGTTAACCAGAAATGGAATTACTACTCGTGACTTGTGATATCTATGATTATTATTATTGTTGACTAACCCGTGATATTATTGTTATTACCGAGTATCTCTGGGATGGTTCTACCTCCGGGATATTCATTATGATTATTTCTTTTAAAGCCCTTTATGTGGTGTCGCTCAGACGCCCGACTGTGGCATTTCTTTTAAAGCCCTTTATGTGGTGTCGCTCAGACGCCCGACTGTGGCATTTCTTTTAAAGCCCTTTATGTGGTGTCGCTCAGACGCCCGACTGTGGCATTTCTTTTAAAGCCCTTTATGTGGTGTCGCTCAGACGCCCGACTGTGGCATTGCTTGCTATTTGTTTCATAAATTTTTATACTACCATGTTATTGCATTTTTATAAATAACTTGCTTGCACGCATCTGAGTTTCATTGTGACTGACGTCATGAGCTTATAATATTTTTAGCACATCATGGTTATATTATACCTGTGTTCATAATGTTTGCGAGTACATTCAAAGTACTCACTGGCTTGTCCCTGGCTATTGTCTTGGCCAGATTTTCTTGCACGGAGAGGAGCGACGCGATGCCAGCCCCGGAACCCACTCAATGGAGATAGCAGCCTCGCGAAGATAGGAATTAACCTGGTCAGCTGTTCCCGTGGGAAATGGAGTCCCATAGACACTGATGTTTCACAACCCGCTTCCGCCATCAACCACTAGAAACCATTTGTTGTACTCACTGGCCAGAATGGTCTTGTACTACATATTTTGTATTTTGCTTGGAATTTCTGTATCAAGTTGGAGCCTCATCAGCTAACAGTAATCCTGGGGCAGATGAGCACGACGGTCTTTTCTGGAAATTTATTACCCGGAAAACCGGTCGTGACAATTGCCATGCAACGGATGCACTAGAGCTATAAGTATATGAAAGCTCAAACTGAAACTAAGTGGGTGTGCATCCAACTTGCTTGCTCATGAAGACCTAGGGCATTTGAGGAAGCCCATCGTTGGAATATACAAGCCAAGTTCTATAATGAAAATTCCCACTAGTATATGAAAGTGATAACTCAAGAGACTCTCTATATGAAGAAGATGGTGCTACTTTGAAGCAAAAGTGTGGTAAAAGGATAGTAACATTGCCCCCTTTTTGTGTGGGCTTATTTGGCCCCCTTTTTTATTTAGGCTTCTTTGGCCTCTTTTTTTCTTGGGGCAATGCTCTAATAATGATGATCATCACACTTTTATTTACTTACAACTCAATATTACAACTCGATATCTAGAACAAAGACATGACTCTATATGAATGCCTCCGGCAGTGTACCGAGATGTGCAATGATCTAGCATCGCAGTGACATCAAAAAACGGACAAGCCATGAAAACATCATGCTAGCTATCTTACGATCATGCAAAGCAATATGACAATGAATGCTAAAGTCATGTATATGATGATGATGGAAGTTGCATGGCAATAATATCTCGGAATAGCTATGGAAATGCCATGATAGGTAGGTATGGTGGCTGTTTTGAGGAGAAGGTATATGGTGGGTTTATGGTACCGGCGAAAGTTGCGCGATACTAGAGAGGCTAGCAATGATGGAAGGGTGAGAGTGCGTATAATCCATGGACTCAAAATTAGTCATAAAGAACTCACATACTTATTGCAAAAGTTTATTAGCCCTCGAAGCAAAGTACTACTATGCATGCCCCTAGGGGGATAGATTGGTAGGAAAAGACCATTGATCGTCCCCGACCGCCACTCATAAGGAAGACAATCAATAAATACCTCATGCTCCGACTTCGTTACATAACGGTTCACCATACGTGCATGCTACGGGAATCACAAACCTCAATACAAGTATTTATACTAATCCACAACTACCCACTAGAATGACTCTAATATCACCATCTTTATATCGCAAAACTATTGCAAGGAATCAAACATATCATATTCAGTGATCTACAAGTTTTATGTAGGATTTTATGACTAACCATGTGAATGACCAATTACTGTCATCTCTCTAAATAGATATAAGTGAAGCAAGAGAGTTTAATTCTTTCTACAAAAGATATGCCCACGCTCTAACAAATCTAAGTGAAGCAAAAGAGCATTCTACAAATGGCAGTTGTCTAAGTGAAGAGAAACATGCAATCCAAACTTCAAATTATATAAGTGAAGCACATGAAGCATTCTATAAAGCCATACTCAAAAGATATAAGTGAAGTGCATAGAGCATTCTATAAGTCAACCAAGGACTATCTCATACCAGCATGATGCATAAAAGAAAAGTGAAAACTAAATGCAAAAGACGCTCCAAGATTGCACATATTGCATGAACGAAACGAATCCGAAAACATACCGATACTTGTTGAAGAAATAGGGGATGCCTTCCGGGGCATCCCCAAGCTTAGACGCTTGAGTCTCCTTGAATATTTACTTGGGGTGCCTCAGGCATCCCTAAGCTTGAGCTCTTGCCTCTCTTCCTTCTTCTCACATCGAGACCTTCTCGATCATCGAACACTTCATCCACACAAAACTTCAACAGAAAACTCGGTAAGATCCGTTAGTATAATAAAGCAAATCACTACTCTAAGTACTATTGCAAACCAATTCATAATTTTTTGCATTGTGTATACTGTAATATAACTTTTTCATGGCTTAATCCACTAATATAAATTGATAGTTTCATCAAAACAAGCAAACTATGCATCAAAAACAGAATCTGCCTAAACCAGAACAATCTGTAACAATCTGAACATTCACCATACTTATGATACTTGAAAAATTCTGCCAAGATTAGGAAAAATAAAAACATTGTATAGAAAGACAGTGCAAAAAGAATCATAACCGTTTGACATTCCAGTAAAAAATGTAAAATCGCGCACTACAGCCAAAGTTTTTGTCCTGCACCGTACAAACCAACAAGCAAAGTAAACATCCTAAAGGCAAACCTTGGCACATTATTTTTATAATGCAATGGAATTTTACAAGGGGATAATCATTTTTATTGAAAAGTTTCTGTAATCAATATTCACAAAGTTGTCGTGAGCATGAACAAAGTTCAAGGAGCTCTCCCACTTCAACAATGCTTGTCTTTCTCACTTTCACTTTCCTTTTTGAAAAAGTTTTGGGTTCCCCTCTTTATTTTTATTGTTTTTAAACTGTATGAAAGCACTCAACAGAAATAAATGACTCTCTAAAACTTCCGGGTTGTCTCCCTGACAGCGCTTTCTTTAAAGCCATTAAGCTAGGCATATAGTGCTCAAGTAGTGAATCCACCCGGATCCCAAGGTATATCAAAGCCAATTTTAATTAGCAATGATTTATAATTTAGTAGTGAGCACAAATCAACATATATCATGTAATGACGAAGTCTAACTCTCTTCATATGCATCGGCATGTCATAAAAAACAATTCATGCACACATAGTAAAGGCCAATGCATAGTATAAACAGTTTCTTGTAATTTTATCATGTTGGAAACATAGAGAGGTGGAGATATAGTTCCTCTCTCATAATAATTGCTAGTAGGAGCAGCAAGAACATGCATATTATATTCATCAAAATCATCATGTGTAATAGTAAAACGCAACCCATCAATATAATCCTTAATAAGTGCAAACTTCTCCGATATAGTGTAGTTTGGAGAATTCAAAAAGACAATAGGACTATCACGTGTGGGTGCAATAGCAACAATTTCATGTTTAACATAAGGAACTATAGCAAGTTCATCTCCATAAGCATAATTCATATTGGCATCTTGGCCATAACCATAACAAGCATCATCAAAAAGGGATATTTCAAGAGAATCAAAGGGATCATAACAATCATCATAGCAATCATCCTTCAGTAAGCACGAAGGGAAATTAAACAATGTATGAGTTGAAGAGTTACTCTCATTAGAAGGTGGTCACAGGTAGCTAATCCGCTCTTCCTCCTTTTGTTCTTCGCTCTCCTCCTCATCTTTTTCATCCAATGAGCTCACAGTTTCATTCCATAGACTCCTGCAAAATATTAGTCTCTTCTTGGACAGCGGGGTAGTCCTCAATATATGGTTCAACATAGGCATTAGAAGCATAATTATCATAGAAATATTTAAGTATGGCAAAATTTTCAGATTTGTAAAGAGTAGCATCATACATTTCAATCAAAGAAGCAATTTCATAAGCACCCTTAAAAGCAACAAATTCTTCAATTTGTTGAACATCATAGTAACTATAAACACCCTTAGCATAGGGAGATACGATTCCATTATCACTAAACTCACATTGATTGGGAAGGTGTTTCTTAGGGTTTTCAGAACAACAAGTAATATCATATATTTCGCATAAATTCCAAGCATAGCATTGCAAACGATGAATTTAACCCAGTAAAATTTTCCCTTTTTCCGATATTTGGTGTCGCACATAACAAGCATGCTCATCTAAGGATTTGCCCTCAACTAAGCTAGTTGGGGTTTCAGCACGAGCACATAGGGATCGAAGATGATCCAAGTAATAAGCTTCAGCAGTGTGATAGATTTTGAGTGGTTCTTCAACCATTGGTTTAGTAGGTACAACTATTTTTTGGTATTTTGCGTTTCCTACCCATAACTAAAGATAGAAAACAACTAATAACAGGAAATAAAAATTGCTTAGTGATAAAGCAAACAAGCACGCACGAGAATATTCACCCCACGCTATTGCTCCCCGACAACAGCGCCAGAAAAAGGTCTTGATAACCCACAAGTATAGGGGATCGCAATAGTTTTCGATAAGTAAGAGTGTTGAACCCAACGAGGAGCTAAAGGCAGAAGAAATATTCCCTCAAGTTCTATCGACCACAGATACAACTCTATGCACGCTTAATGTTCGCTTTACCTAGAACAAGTATGAAACTAGAAGTACTTTGTAGGTGTTGTTGGATAGGTTTGCAAGATAATAAAGAGCAAGTAAATAAAAAGTAGGGGCTGTTGTAAGTAAAGAAGCAATAAAGTAAATATAGCGAGTGTGGAAAAGGTGTGGTAGGAGTTGCGAAATTGCCCCTAAGCAATTGACTACTTTACTAGACCGACAACAAGTATTATGTGGGAGAGGCCACTGCTAGCATGTCATCCCTGACTTGGAATTCTATGCACCTATGATTGGAACTATTAGCAAGCATCCGCAACTACTAACGTTCATTAAGGTAAAACCCAACCATAGCATTAAGATATATTGGTCCCCCCAATCCCGTATGCATCAATTTCTATGCTAGGTTGAAGCTTCTGTCACTCTTTCCCTCCAATACATAGTCCTATCAACATACAACTAACCCTATGGTGTGATCCACACGCACACTCATATGATGGGCACCAAAGGACAACAACATAACCACAAGCAAATTAAATCAATCATAGCAATTCATCAACCACCGATAGGACAACGAAAATCTACTCAGACATCATATGATGGCAACACATCATTGGATAATAATATGAAGCATAAAGCACCATGTCCAAGTAGAGGGTACAACGGGTTGCGGGAGAGTGGACCGATGTAGATAGAGGGGGGAGGTGATGGAGATGTTGGTGAAGATGGTGGAGGTGTTGGTGTAGATCGCGGTGATGATGATGATGGCCACGGCAGCGTTCCGGCGCCACCGGAAGAGAATGGGAGAGGGGGGCCCTTCGTCTTGTTCTTCCTTGACCTCCTCCCTAGATGGGAGAAGGGTTTCCCCTCTGGTTCTTGGCCTCCATGGCATGGGAGGGGCGAGAGCCCCTCCGAGATTGGATCTGTCTCTCTGCCTCTCTCTGTTTCTGCTGCCCTTTCACCGTTTCATATATATATGGAGATCCGTAACTCCGATTGGCCTGAAACCTTCGCCATGTTTTTTACCAAAAATTAGCTTTCTTGCGGCCGAAGAAGGGCATCAACCGCCTTATGGGTGGCCCACGAGGGTCAGGGGCGCGCCTAGGGGGGCAGGCGCGCCCCCCTGCCTTGTGGCCACCTCGGGCACCGTCTCACGTGGATTTTTCTTCCGGAATTTTCCAAATATTCCAAAAATAAGCTCCGTCCGTTTTTATCCCATTTGGATTCCGTTTGATATGGATATTCTGCGAAACATAAAACATGCAACAAACAGGAACTGGCACTGGGCACTGGATCAATATGTTAGTCCCAAAAATAGCATAAAAAGTTGCCAAAGGTATATGAAAGTTGTATAATATTGGCATGGAACAATCAAAAATTATAGATACGACGGAGACGTATCATCTCTCCTCTAGTGGTGTTATGTGAACATCGACTACATGCCACTTCACCATTATTTGGGCCTAGAGGAAGGCACTGGGAAGTAATAAGTAGATGATGGGTTGCTAGAGTGACATAAGCTTAAACCCTAGTTTATGCGTTGCTTCGTAAGGGGCTAATTTGGATCCACATGTTTCATGCTATGGTTAGGTTTACCTTAATACTTTTGTTGTAGTTGCGGATGCTTGCAATAGAGGTTAATCATAAGTGGGATGCTTGTCCAAGTAAGGACAGCACCCAAGCACCGGTCCACCCACATCCCAAATTATCAAAGTACCAAACATGAATCATATGAGCGTGATGAAAACTAGCTTGACGATATTCCCATGTGTCCTCGGGAGTGCTTTACATCATATAAGAGTTTGTCCAGGCTTGTCCTTTGCTACAAAAAGGATTGGGCCACCTTGCTGCACTTTATTTACTTTTGTTACTTGTTACTCGTTACCAATTATCTTATCACAAAACTATCTGTTACCTATAATTTCAGTGCTTGCAGAGAACACCTTGCTGAAAACCGCTTATCATTTCCTTCTGCTCCTCGTTGGGTTCGACAGTCTTACTTATCGAAAGGACTACGATAGATCCCCTATACTTGTGGGTCATCAATGAGCACGGACAGGAAGAATGTAACCTAAAGGCATTGCTGTTCGTGACCATCAATGATTGTCCAGCTCTCAGTAATCTTTCAGGACAGACAAACAAGGGATATCGTGCATGGACGCACTGTTTGGATGATACCGACAGTATATATTTGGATAATTGTAGGAAGAATGTGTACCTGGGACATCGTCGATTTCTTCCGAGTAGGCATCCCGTAAGAAAGAAAGGCAAGCATTTCAAAGGTGAGGCGGATCATCGGACGAAGCCTCGCCACCGTACAGGTGCTGATGTACATGATATGGTCAAGGATTTGAAGGTAGTCTTTGGAAAGGGTCATGGCGGAGAACCTGTTCCGAATGACGCTGACGTACGCACACCCATGTGGAAGAATAAATCTATATTTTGGGACCTGCCCTATTGGAAAGACCTAGAGGTCCGCTCCGCAATCGATGTGATGCACATGACGAAGAATCTTTGTGTGACCCTGCTTGGCTTCTTGGGTGTGTATGGGAAGACAAAAGATACTCCTGAGGCACGGGAGGACCAGCAACGTATGCACGGAAAAGACGGCATACATCAGGGTCATGCCAGCTATGCTCTTACCAAAGAAGAGAAGGAAATCTTCTTTGAATGCCTACTCAGTATTAAGGTACCGTCTGGCTTCTTGTCGAATATAAAGGGAATAATAAATATGGCAGAGAAAAAGTTCCAGAACCTAAAGTCTCATGACTGCCACGTGATTATGATGCAACTGCTTCTGGTTGCATTGAGGGGGCTTCTACCGAAAAACGTTCGATTAGCCATTGTGAAGCTATGTGCATTCCTCAATGCAATCTCTCATAAGGTAATCGAATCAGAAATCATACCAAGGTTAGAGAATAATTTGGTGCAATGTCTTGTCAGTTTCGAGTTGGTGTTCCCACCATCCTTCTTCAACATCATGACGCACGTCCTAGTTCACCTATGCGAAGAGATTAACGTTTTGGGTCCTGTATTTCTACACAATATGTTCCCTTCGAGAGGTTCATGGGAGTCTTAAAGAAATATGTTCATAACCATGCTAGGCCAGAAGGAAGCATCTCCAAGGGCCATGAAAATGAGGAGGTCGTTGATTTTTGTATTGGCTTTATTCCTGACCTTAAGCTGATTGGTGTTCCTGAATCGCGGCATAAGGGCAGACTGGATGGAAAAGGCACGCTAGGAGGGGATCAAATGATATGTATGGACGGACATTCTCTCACTGGAGCACACTACACAGTTCTACAGAATTCCGCCTTGGTGGCTCCGTATATGTACGAACACAAGAATTTTCTACACTCCAAACACCTGAAGCGGTCCGATGACTGGATTACACGTGAAAAAATGAGGACTTTCGCCAGCTAGTTCCAGACACGTACCATGCATGATGCCTCTATTGAAGATGACATGTACTCGCTGTCCCAGTTACCATCTTCGAATATAATGACTTTCAAAGGGTACGACATAAATGGGAATACATTTTACATGAACGCCCAATATAAGAAGAGCACCAACCAAAACAGTGGTGTCCGCTTTGATGCAACAACCAAGACGGGAAAGGAAACATATTATGGTTACATAGAGGACATATGGGAACTTGACTATGGACGTGGTTTGAAGGTCCTTTGTTTCGGTGCAAATGGGTTAATATGACATGAGGCGGGGTAACGGAAGACCCGCAGTATGGAATGACAATAGTGGATCTCAACAATCATGCGTATGCAGACGAACCATTCGTCCTAGCCAATGATGTGGCACAGGTTTTCTATGTGAAGGACATGTCTACCAAGCCGAGAAAAATAAAAGATAAGGAAGCGAATGCATCATACGATGAGCCAAAGCGCCACATAGTTCTTTCTGGGAAGAGAAACATCGTGGGAGTGGATGACAAGACAGACATGTCAGAAGATTATGAAAAGTTTGATGCAGTTGCTCCATTCATAGTGAATATTGACCCGAGCATCCAGTTAAATGATGAAGATTTTCCAGGTTACAGCGCAAAGGGACACACGCGAAGAAAAAGTTTCACACCCAAAGATCTGGGATGTGATCGGCTTCACTATCATCACTTTCTTCTGTGTTTCACACCCACAAGGGAATCTCTATATTAGTTAGGGTAGTTATGTGTTTTGGCATTTGAAACACGAAGAAATTTTATGTGCAAACAAATTCTTTCATGCATTTGCTGATTTTTTCAGCTAAATGACCCTGAAATTGAAAAGCACTTCAAATGAAATCAGAAAAGGTTGAAAGTTGGCATGGTATCATAATTTCACCCATATAGCACGTGCAAAAAAGTAGATATGGTTACGGCAAAAACTGGATGCACTTCGTGTACAAAATGGACAATCTCTTTCGAAGTATCAGGGTTTCGGACGAAAACTCATCTGTTACAAAGGCATTTCATTTTTTAAATAACCTAAGCATTACCAAATTTAATATAATGATAAAACACACTAATATTAAACATAAGAAAAAAAGAATCACTCAAAAATCTATTTTCAAAGTTAAGTTATTCACAAACTAGTGATTCACACAAATTTCAAATAATTCAAAATTTAAACTATTCAAATTTGAAAACTACTGGCACTAATAGAAAGTTTGTAATTTTTTGTACCTAAAGCAAAAATATTCACAAAAAACTCTAAATACAGCAAAAACAACTCAAAAAAATAAAAAATAAATAAAGCAAAAAAAATAAGAAAAATAAAAAAGCCCGCCTACTGCGCCATAGCGGCCTGCATACGACTAGAAACCCAATGTGTTGTTGGCCCAGGATGCAGGCCCGCAAAGGCCCAGTAGGCTCACAGGGCAGCACAGAACAGGTAGGCCCGGTAGGCCTGCTTTGGAGAGGAGCTCGAGAGAGCTACCGCACTAGGGCTTATAAACCAGTGCGGACGCCCCTCGGCTAGCGAGGTGGGACTAAACTTGCCGCACTGCACCTGCGCCAGCACATCCCCTTTAGTACCGGGTCGTGTCTCCGACCGGTACTAAAGGGGGGGGGGTCTTTAGTACCGGTTGTAGCTACCACCCGGTACTAAAGGGGGTGCACTTCCCGCCGCTTCGCCTGGTCAAAACAGACCTTTAGTATCGGTTGGTGGCTCCAACCGGTACTAAAGGGGGGTTCTATATAAGAAAACACTTCAAAAAAATCAGTTTCTCATCTCTCCCTCTGCTTCTTCTCCTCTGCCCAGTCGCCGCCGCCCCTTGTCGCCGCCCACGTCGCCGTCTGTCCCCCTCGTAGTTCGTCGCCGCCGCCCCGGCCGTCCCCGTCCCTGTCGTCCCCGTCGCCGCGCCCGCCCCTGCCGTTGGTGCAAAGGGAGCCGGCCCTGCCGGAGGTGGTGCGTCGCTATGTCAGGGAGGAGGACGAGCACATCTATCACTACATGGCTGCTATGGACGTCATGTTCTCCAATACCTAACAGGTTCTTTGGGCAGATGACCGGAGATATGATCCTGTGATGGTTCCTTCTTTTTGGGTGTCCACCGCCCGCGCCCTAGGAACCGCAAGTGGCCTAGATTTTTCTGTAGTATTCGATCTTTATTAGCTACCTAGCTAGTGATGTATTCGATATATAATATTTGAGACGATGTATTTGAGATTATATATATTATTAGAGATGATGTACTCGAGATTATATATTATTCGAGACGATGTATTTGAGATTATATATTATTCGAGACGATGTATTCGAGGTTATATATTATTCGAGACGATGCATATTATGTACTATATGATTCAGTTTTTCCTTATTGATTGCATCCATGCATTGTAATTTGAATACTAAATTGTTTTATATTTCTTCTGGATTAGTTAAATAGTAGCTATGGCGGACAATACCGGCAGAGAGGGAGAAGAGGCCCTGTTCGAGATCATACGCAGCCCTCGCATGCGAGATGATCTGAATGAAGCAGATGACGGCTCCCAATATCTGAACAATAACGGGGAGGGTGATGATAAGATATTCGATCTCGACGATCGAGCTGATAAAGTCATGAATTATGATTATGATTATGATGACACAGACAATGTTTATGATGATGCAGACAATGTTGATCTTGAAATAACAAAGACTACCGGCGAGGTATATTTATATAAGCAGGCATCTGGTGATCATCACATGTTCTTTTTATTTGAAGATATATTAACGAATCGATCTTTCTTCTTTCAGCCCTCCGGATCGAGCAAATCTGCTTCTACACACAGCAGGACAAAGCGAGGCCCGGGCAAAAAGTTGAAGGAGGGTGTAAAGTACAACATTGATTCCATCAAGGTTAATGGCGAACCCCTCATGCCTAAGAACATTGCGAACAAGTTCGTTCGTCAGTGCGGAGTTCTTGTGAAGGACCAACTCCCGATCTCCATTCAAGAATGGAAAGAGCCAAAAACTAAACGTCCAGATGTTACTTGGGTAGACGACAATGCAAAAGAAAAGCTTTGGGAATCTATGATGGAACATTTCACCCTACCAGATCATTTCACTGATGCAGATGTGCAGAAAGTCAAGGACGCTGCTCTTAGGAAGATGGCAATTGCATTCAACACCCACAACAAAACTATATGGGGAAACTACGTCGCTGCAGAAAGGAATACTCTAGAATTCAAGGGAACACTGGAGAAGCAAAGAGAACACTGGCCCGCTTTCGTGAAATTCAAGGAATCAGAATTATCTAAGGAACGGTCGAGGAAAAACAAGGCCAATGCCGCAAAAAAGACGCAGTTCCATAGGCTGGGGCCAGGTGGCTACATGGAGGCAATGCCTAAGTGGGATAAGTCTGAGCAAGAGATGGTGGATGCAGGAGTCACTCCAGTTACTAGGAGCTGGCCCCCAGGCGCAGAACTTGGTTCTATGCGCATGGGGGGCGTTGGACCCGAAGACAGGCCTGGTTTTGAAGAAGGCAAGTCTAAAAGGAGCCGAACAAAAGTTACTTGATGCAATAGAAGATGCTCGAAAAGGGGTGTTCACGCCCAACAGAGAGAAGGACGAGCTTACGCGCGCCCTGGGAAATCCTGAACACCCGAGAAGAACACGAGGGGCGTTATTCCCTGGTATGAGGGCTTTTCGAAATGGAACGACGACTACAAGTGCCATGCAAGAAAGAAGATGGAGGAGGAGAAGAAGAGGAAGCTGGAGGAGGAGCAGAGGAAGCAGGAAGTAGAATGCTTTCAAGGCCTACAAGCAAGGCACGCGGACTTGGCACTCAAATTCCAGCGGCAGCGGCAGCAGATCGACTCACTTAGCCAGGAAAGGGGGTCTCAGCAACGACATCAGCTAGCGGATGATCTAGCATTGGATAGCACCGTCCCATCCATGCCGAGAAGCAGCGTTGGTTCCGCCCCGGGCGACGCACTGCTGGATACATACCCTGTGGATGACATCATAGAGAACACTAACTGTGAGCTACACTTCAAAATGAAGAACATATCCATGAAGGTGGCGGACGCCGTTGCTTTTACAAATCCCCCGAAGCAACCTTCCATTGCAACCCGATTCCAGCGGGCTATGCTCGTGTCTTGGTTGATGAGGTGGTGGACCAATATTCGGGGCTAGAGCATGACATTCCTGGAGGTGAGGACAAGCACACACTGGGAGAGGCCATACATCGTATCATCCTATGGAGAAAGGATTGCATCATCTTTCGAAGGCCACCGACACCGTGTCAGCCGACTCCTCCTCGAAGTCCGCCACCGAGTCAGCAGACTCCCGCTCCTCCAAGTCCACAAACGCATGAGCCGACTCCTCCTCGAAGTCCACCACCGTGTCAGCAGACTCCCGCTCCTCCAAGTCCACGAATGCGTGAGCCGACTCCTCCTCGAAGTCCGCCACCGTGTCAGCTGACTCCCGCTCCTCTAAGTCCACCAATGCATGAGCAGACTCCTGCTCCAACTCGGCCACGTCAGCCATCTCAGCCGCCTCAGCAATCGCAGAAGAGAGCCGCCGCAGCTATGGTGCGTAGCGGTACGAGTCGAGGTAGTATAGGAGGTACAGGCAGAGGCAAGCGATATATATATGGTCCAAGCCTCGCTCCTCTTCCTCAGAGGCCTTATGACATGACCGAGGAGAAAAACGCAGCCATAGTGCAGGCCCAACTGGACGCCCATTTCAAACTGAAACCAGCACCGCCGCCAAGGGAGAAAGTGCCTGAGGAAAAGATTGACCACTTCATTTGTATGGCTAGACCACCAGCTCCCAAGCCTGTTGACTCAGACTATGAGCGCCAAATCAGGAAGGCACATCGAGCACGACTACAAAAGGAACCGAGCTCGAGCTCGAGCCAACAAGCAGCTGGCAAAAAATGCGGGAAAACCATTTCCCAACTAGGAGAACAGGCAGCGCAATCGATCCCCCTGCTTGTTGTGCCAATAACACATGAGAGTACGCGCGCCCTATATTAATATGGGCAAAGCATTCCCCAGCTGGACAATCTGGTAATAACCGAGGAGCATGTAGCCAGGCTAAAATGCTCGGTATCAGTGTTGGATAATTCCTCGAGATCAAGCCCATGTCTCCGCTTAGACAGGAGGAAATAAAACGGAAATATGTCCGCGGCCAACCTTTGGTCGAGCCCGAGCAAGTCAAGAACCTCCCAACGAGAATGTATGAATTGCATCAATGGTACATGAACATTACCAAGATTTTCAATCGAGAGTCCCCCATGGTGAATGTCAAGGAGGAACATTACTTCCATGAGAAAGCTCTAGCTGTTGAGTATACAGAACTATTTCAATTATTCAATCAAGACGCACTCAACAAATCTATCGTTAGTTGATATTGTCTGTAAGGGATTTCTGTCTATAATTTAAGTCTCAAGCTACCTGTAGTGATCATTTTGATCAATCATTACCTACAATTATCCTCACTATATTATTTTCTGTGGTATTATGCAGGATGAAGATGTATGAAATGAAAAAATTTGGACGCTATGGCATTGGGTTCATTGACCCAAATACCGTTAATGAACACACATGGAAAATTCCAAGTTGTCGAGCAAGTTTAGAGGAAAGCATGCTAGAGTTCTTCAAGCACCTCAATACCAATGAAGATATACTACTTTCTTACAACTTCCTGTGAGTCACATTGTCTTGTACTACAAATTCTGTTTTTGCTTACTAGCTAGCTAGATGTTAATAATTAAGTGTATATGGTTTAGGGTAGTTGATTAGTGTTGTGCACATGCCCGTTTAATTAAGACATACAAACGTGTGCGCATGTAGTTACCACTGGATCTTGTTAATCATTAAAGTTGATAAAGAAACAGTTGAAGTACTAGACTCACTACTTAAGGAAGAAAGTGACTTCACCATCCTGAAGGGGATAGTCAACAGGTAATTTCAACCATTATTAACTATATCTCGGCCTATTTAATTAGTTCGTCATTTCCTGATATCAACTATTTAATAACCCCTTTATTCATTTTCTTTGCTGGCGGGCAGGGCTTAGGCAAAGTTCATCAAGGTGACTCCAGGCAACTGGAAAAAAAAAGTTGTATTGGTGGTGACCCAAGGTAAGTAATTAAGTAGTACTAGCTAGCTAGCTACTGATGTCTACTACACAACCTTCTTCTTGTAGACGTTGTTGGGCCTCCAAGTGCAGAGGTTTGTAGGACAGTAGCATATTTCCGTCAAGTGGATGACCTAAGGTTTATCAATCCGTAGGAGGCATAGGATGAAGATGGTCTCTCTCAAGCAACCCTGCAACCAAATAACAAAGAGTCTCTTGTGTCCCCAACACACCCAATACAATGGTAAATTGTATAGGTGCACTAGTTCGGCGAAGAGATGGTGATACAGGTGGTATATGGATAGTAGATAAAGATATTTGTAATCTCAAATTATAAAAACAACAAGGTAACTAATGATAAAAGTGAGCGTAAACGGTATTGCAATGCGTTGAAACAAGGCCTAGGGTTCATACTTTCACTAGTGCAAGTTCTCTCAACAATAATAACATAATTGGATCATATAATTATCCCTCAACATGTGATACGTCTCCAACGTATCTATAATTTTTATTGCTCCATGCTATATTATCTACTGTTTTGGGCAATATTGGGCTTTATTTTCCACTTCTATATTATTTTTGGGACTAACATATTAACTGGAGGCCCAGCCCAGATTTGGTGTTTTTTTTGCCTATTTCAGTGTTTCGAAGAAAAGGAATATCAAACGGAGTCGAAACGGAACGAAATCAACTGGAGAAGTTACTTTTGGAAGGAAACTTACCGGATAGACTTGGACCCTACGTCAGAAGATGAAGGAGGAGCTCACGAGGGTAGGGGCGCGCCCACCCCCCTGGGGCGCGCCCCCTGCCTCGTGCCCCCCTTCGGTCCACCGATGTACCTCTTGTACCCATATATACCTACGTATCGTAAAACTTCCAGAACGGAGAATAGATCGGGAGTTCTGCCGCCAGAAGCCTCCGTAGCCACCAAAAACCAATCTAGACCCATTCCGGCACCCTGCCGGAGGGGCAATCCCTCTCCGGTGGCCATCTTCATCATCCCGGTGCTCTCCATGACGAGGAGGGAGTAGTTCTCCCTCGGGGCTGAGGGTACGTACCAGTAGCTATGTGTTTGATCTCTCTCTCTCTCTCGTGTTCTTGAGATGGTACGATCTTGAAGTATTGCGAGCTTTCCTATTATATTTGGATCCTATGACGTTTCTTCCCCACTCTACTCTCTTGTAATGAATTGAGTTTCCCCTTTGAAGTAATCTTATCGGATTGAGTCTTTAAAGATTTGAGAACACTTGATGTATGTCTTGCTGTGGATATCTGTGGTGACAATGGGATATCACATGATTCACTTGATGTATGTTTTGGTGATCAACTTGCGGGTTCCGCCCATGAACCTATGCATAGGGGTTGGCACATGTTTTCGTCGTGATTCTCCGATAGGAACTTTGGGGCACTCTTTGAGGTCCTTTGTGTTGGTTGAATAGATGAAACTGAGATTGTGTGATGCATATCGTATAATCATGCCCACGGATACTTGAGGTGACATTGGAGTATCTAGGTGACATTAGGGTTTTGGTTGATTTGTATCTTAAGGTGTTATTCTAGTACGAACTCTAGGGCTGTTTGTGACACTTATAGGAATAGCCCAACGGATTGATTGGAAAGAATAACTTTGAGGTGGTTTCGTACCCTACCATAATCTCTTCGTTCGTTCTCCGCTATTAGTGACTTTGGAGTGACTCGTTGTTGCATGTTGAGGGATAGTTTTATGATCCGATTATGTTAGTATTGTTGAGGGAACTTAAACTAGCGAAAGTATGAACCCTAGGCCTTGTTTCCTAGCATTGCAATACCGTTTACGCTCACTTTTACCATTAGTTACCTTGATGTTTTTATAATTTCAAATTACAAATTCTTTTATCTACTATCCATATACCACTTGTATCACCATCTCTTTGCCGAACTAGTGCACCTATACAATTTACCATTGTATTGGGTGTGTTGGGGACACAAGAGACTCTGTGTTATTTGGTTGCAGGGTTGCTTGAGAGAGACCATCTTCATCCTACGCCTCCTACGGATTGATAAACCTTAGGTCATCCACTTGAGGGAAATTTGCTACTGTCCTACAAACCTCTGCACTTGGAGGCCCAACAACGTCTACAAGAAGGTTGTGTAGTTTGAATAAAATACCAAGTTCTCACATTATTAAATGTTAGAGAGTCTTCACATAGTTGCATAATTATTAAACTACTCATTGATCTTCACTTATATCTTTCGGAGTAATTTGTTGTTGCTCTAGTGCTTCACTTATATCTTTTAGAGCATGGTCGTAATTTTATTTTGAAGAAATAGATGAACTCCCGTGCTTCACTTATATTATTTTGAGAGTCTTAAATAGCATGGTAATTTGCTTAAAATCCTAATATGCTAGGTATTCAAGAATAATAAAATTCTCTTATGAGTGTGTTGAATACTATGAGAAATTTGATACTTGATAATTGTTTTGAGATATGGAGATGGTGATATTAGAGTCATGCTAGTTGAGTAGTTGTGAATTTGAGAGATACTTGTGTTGAAGTTTGTGATTCCTGTAGCATGCACGTATGGTGAACCGTTATGTGATGAAGTCGGAGCATGATTTATTTATTGATTGCCTTCCTTATGAGTGGCGGTCGGGGACGAGCGATGGTCTTTTCCTACCAATCTATCCCCCTAGGAGCATGCGCTTAGCACTTTGTTTCGATAACTAATAGATTTTTGCAATAAGTATGTGAGTTCTTTATGACTAATGTTGAGTCCATGGATTATACGCACTCTCACCCTTCTACCATTGCTAGCCTCTCTAGTACCGCGCAACTTTCGCCGGTACCATAAACCCACCATATACCTTCCTCAAAACAGCCACCATACCTACCTATCATGGCATTTCCATAGCCATTCCAAGATATATTGCCATGCAACTTTCCACCATTCCGTTTATTATGACACGCTTCATCATTGTCATATTGCTTTGCATGATCATGTTGTTGACATCGTATTTGTGGCAAAGCCACCGTTCATAATTCTTTCATACATGTCACTCATGCATCATAGCACATCCCGGTACACCGTTGTAGGCATTCATATAGAGTCATATCTTGTTCTAAGAATTGAGTTGTAATTCTTGAGTTGTAAGTAAATAAAAGTGTGATGATCATCATTATTAGAGCATTGTCCCAGTGAGGAAAGGATGACGGAGACTATGATTCCCCCACAAGTCGGGATGAGACTCCGGGCGGAAAATAAATAAAAGAGGCCAAAGAAGCCCAAATAAAAAAAGAGAAAGAAAAGAGGCCATAAAAAAGAGAAAAGGCCCAAATAAAAAAATAAAAAATAAAAAAATGAGAGAAAAAGAGAGAAGGGGCAATGCTACTATCCTTTTACCACACTTGTGCTTGAAAGTAGCATCATGATCTTCATGATAGAGAGTCTCCTATGTTGTCACTTTCATATACTAGTGGGAATCTTTCATTATAGAACTTGGCTTGTATATTCCAATGATGGGCTTCCTCAAAATGCCCTAGGTCTTCGTGAGCAAGCGAGTTGGATGCACACCCACTAGTTTCTTTTGTTGAGCTTTCATATACTTATAGCTCTAGTGTATCCGTTGCATGGCAATCCCCACTCACGCACATTGATATCTATTGATGGGCATCTCCATAGCCCGTTGATACGCCTAGTCGATGTGAGACTATCTTCTCCCTTTTTGTCTTCTCCACAACCACCATTCTATTCCACCTATAGTGCTATATCCATGGCTCACGCTCATGTATTGCGTGAAGATTGAAAAAGTTTGAGAACATCAAAAGTATGAAACAATTGCTTGGCTTGTCATCGGGGTTGTGCATGATTTAAATACTTTGTGTGGTGAAGATAGAGCATAGCCAGACTATATGATTTTGTAGGGATAGCTCTCTTTGGCCATGTTATTTTGAGAAGACATAGTTGCTTAGTTAGGATGCTTGAAGTATTATTATTTCTATGTCAATATGAACTTTTGTCTTGAATCTTATGGATCTGAATATTCTTGCCACAAGTAAGAAGAATTACATTGAAATTATGCCAACTAGCATTCCACAACAAAAATTATCTTTTTATCATTTACCTACTCGAGGACGAGCAGGAATTAAGCTTGGGGATGTTGATACGTCTCCAACGTATCTATAATTTTTGATTGCTCCATGCTATATTATCTACTGTTTTGGGCAATATTGGGATTTATTTTCCACTTTTATATTATTTTTGGGACTAACCTATTAATCGGAGGCCCAGCCCAAATTTGCTGTTTTTTTGCCTATTTCAGTGTTTCGAAGAAAAGGAATATCAAACGGAGTCGAAACAGAACAAAATCAACTGGAGAAGTTATTTTTGGAAGGAAACCTACCGGATAAACTTGGACCCTACGTCAGAAGATGAAGGAGGATCTCACGAGGGTAGGGGCGCACCCACCCCCCTGGGGCGCGCCCCCCTGCCTCGTGCCCCCCATTGGTCCACCGACGTACCTCTTGTACCCATATATACCTACGTATCGTAAAACTTCCAAAACGGAGAATAGATCGGGAGTTCCGCCGCTAGAAGCCTCCGTAGCCATCGAAAACCAATCTAGACCCGTTCCAGCACCCTGCCAGAGGGGCAATCCCTCTCCGGTGGCCATCTTCATCATCCCGGTGCTCTCCATGACGAGGAGGGAGTAGTTCTCTGTTGGTGTCAAAACCGGCGGATCTCGGGTAGGGGGTCCCGAACTGTGCGTCTAGGCCGGATGGTAACAGGAGGCAGGGGACACGAAGTTTTACCCAGGTTCGGGCCCTCTTGATGGAGGTAAAACCCTACGTCCTGCTTGATTAATATTGATGATATGGGTAATACAAGAGTAGATCTACCACGAGATCGGAGAGGCTAAACCCTATAAGCTAGCCTATGGTATGATTGTTGTTCTGTATGTTGTCCTACGGACTAAAACCCTCCGGTTTATATAGACATCGGAGAGGGTTAGGGTTACACAAAGTCGGTTACAATGGTTGGAGATCTACATATCCGTATCGCCAATCTTGCCCTCCACGCCAAGGAAAGTCCCTTCCGGACACGGGACGAAGTCTTCAATCTTGTATCTTCATAGTCCAGGAGTCCAGCTGAAGGTATAGTCCGGCCATCCGGACACCCCCTAATCCAGGACTCCCTCAGTAGCCCCTGAACCAGGCTTCAATGACGACGAGTCCGGCACGCAGATTGTCTTCGGCATTGCAAGGCGGGTTCCTCCTCCAAGTACTTCATAGAAGATTTTGAACACAAAGATAGTGTCCGGCTCTGCAAAATAAGTTTCCACATATTGCCACAGAGAGAATAATATTTACACAAATCTAATCTGCTGACGTATTCCATGGTGTGACACACCACGGCCAAGCCTTTATCTGAGTCATTTTATTATCCCACCTTAGCGCGTCATGCGAGGCGGTTTCCTTGGCACGTCTTGTTAAAGCAGAGATCGTGTCCCCTTATTCCGGGATTCTCATCAATATGGGCGTGGGTAACCCAACCGCTTCTAGGACTCCTAGATTATAGGCAAGTCCAAACGGACACGGAGAGGACGCTTGATATTCACCCCCTTTATAAAGGGACAAGGATTTTATTTTTCCTTCCCATGCTCAATCGAATCCTTCCCCCTCCTCAAGCTCAAATGCCCAAAGTTCAGGTCAGGTGCTCTGAACCTTCAGTCATGTCTGGATCTAGCCTTCAAGGCCGATGGGTGCCTTCCTCCGTCATGGAAGAAGACATCAAAAAGTTGAGGGAGGCCAGATATCTGACCGCCGAGATTTTGCATCGGCTGCCTCCCCGAGGGCAGGCCGTCCCCACCCCTGAACCCAACGAGAACGTCGTGTTCGTCTCCCACTTCCTCCGAGGTCTAGGCCTTGCTCTGGATCTTTTCGTCAGGGGTTTGATGTTTTATTATGGGCTAGACTTCCATGATCTAGCTCCGGACTCCTTTCTTCATATCATGACATATATTGTCGTGTGCGAGGCCTTCCTCCGGGTTACCCCTCACTTTGGCCTATGGCTCAAGACCTTTGAAGTAAAGCCGATGATGATCGAGGGGAAACATGCAGCGTGTGGAGGTGCCTCAATACGCAAGATGACGGGAGCTCCATGGCCCAAAGGTTCCATCCCAGAGGTGTCTGAATTGTGGCAACAGGAGTGGTTCTACATCATGGCTCCTAGAAGTGCCAAGTGGGCGGCTGCCCCTGTTTTCTGCTCGGGCCCTCCACCACAACTGATGTCATGGATCAGCAGAGGTCTGAGCTAGGGTCCAGCCAAGGACATGCCTATACTGCAAAGCCGCATTCGAGATCTCTTCAATGGAGATTTTAGTTTGGTTGCGGTAATACAAGTTATGTTGGTTCATCAAGTCCAGCCTTGCAAACGCCAGCCTCTTCGCCTGTGGGAGTTCAATCCCGAGGGACCGTGTGTCATTCAAAATTTTCTCGGCCTGACGCACGAGGAGATGTACAAGTCATTCTTCGGACCCCAAGTGGAGTGTCCGGAAATCACCGAGGACGTGGGCCTGAGTAGTAACCGCGCCGCCGAACAGGTAAGGAATCTTCCAGCCGAACATACTATCTCTCATTTGTTACGAAGTTATCTCTGAGAGTTCGCTTTTTGACCAGGACTAGCTAATAAAGGAGAAGTTGATTCGGTGTTCGGCCCCCCTCCCTGAGGGTTTGGAAAATCCGGTACTGGAAAAGATGCTCCAGGTCGCACCCTGCCCGGAGCCCTTGAAGGAAGATACCGGGGAGGATAATATGGGCGGACGCGGGCCCCCAACGCTGCCCATTCTAACCGAGGGAGTGAGCGTCTCCATGAAGGAAGACGGCCAGAGGAGGAAAAGGACTGCGCCCGGGGATTTGGAAGCCGAAGCTTCCAAACGGGAGAAGAAGTCTCCCACAGAGGGTCCTACCTTGGGGGGTGCTTTTGCCGCACAAAGTCCGCGAGGGGATCAATTCTCTAGCGAGTCGTAAGTGACCCGAAATACTGTAATAGCACAGGTATGCCATCTTTTCTTCTGAGGAAATAACCACCGCATATATCTTTTGCAGTTCGGGCCTTAGCCCCTCTCAAATGAGCTTGTCTTCGGGGGATCTTCTTCCAGAGATGATGGAGAGCGAAACGCCTCCTCCCGACTCCTCCGCTCCGGAAGCGGGCGACCCCGAAGTGTCGTCGCGGAGGGCCTCTCCGAGTCCGGTGAGGCCATAAGATAATACCATTGACCCCCGGAGCTCCCAGTGTCCGGATCCCGAAGAGAGCAGACAAAAGAGTCCGGCACCGTCTAGTGTGCGATCAGAGGCTCTGAGGGAGTTGGTGGGGCGAGCAGCCATCTCAGATGAACACCGTATGCTAATGAATACGATGGTGGAGAGAATTGCGTCCGCCGAAAGCGGATTGCATGAAGCTTTTATGAGTCTACTAACAGGCTTTGAGGTACGTAAAATAATGTATGATAGTCCTGCACATGCTAGGTGTGCCCTGTGTAGATAGTAGCCCCTGAGACTCTGGTTGTCATCGGAAACGATGACGAACAGAGGATCGTATTCCCAGGTAATGACCATACTGCCTCTATGTGCAGGTGATGGAAGCTCCGGTGGCTAGCCGAACTAGCGAGTTTGCCCATTTAGAACGGCAGTTGGATGCGGCGGGCGCCGACATCGAGCTTGTTAACAAAAGGCTTGACGAGGCACAAGGTAAGTGTCATTATCTGGTAAACACCACATAGGAAGAGCAGCATGATGCCAGTATCTTTAATATGTTATGACTGCAGATGGAGCTGCCACTGTTGAAGTCTTGCGGGCAGAACTTGCCTGAGCCAAGGAACAAGCGAGGTTGGGTAATGCGGCTACTTTGAAGGCGGCCGAAGAGTTGCAAGCCGAGAAGGCCGTGCATGGCGAGAGCCGAGACAAGATGGCCAAGATGGCCATAGAATTAAAAGCCGCCGCCGACCGTTGTCGGGTTCTTGAAAAGGAAAACCAAGCGAAGGCATCGGACCTTGAGAAGGCTGCTGCGACGAGAAAAGACCTCTGCTCTGCTATGAGGGCAAAGAAGGAGGAGCTGTAGGGAGCCGGGGATATTGTAGCTGGGAAATCCTTTATGTTGCGGAGGAAATTCGGAGATCCACGGTATGCCCCTCTGGATTGGCTGTGGAGTTCGGAGGATGTGTATATGGATTTGGCGGCGAGCACTGCTGATGCGGCCAAGTACTTCCAGGGTCAGACGGACCGTGAAGTAGACCAGCTGTTTTGGAGACAATTCCATTCTCCCGAGCGTCCGCTTTCATTGACTGACCAATTAGCCGAATGGGCCGAACTAAATAGGTTGTCCGGACTCTCCATGAGGTCTGTTGTGGATCAGCTGTGGCCGGAAAGGTCAAAACCGAACAGCTATTTCAGCTTGGTGCAGCAGTTTCTTGACGTGGTGCCGCGCATTAATGCGATGAAGAGGTCGACGTGCATAGAGGGCGCACGGATGGCATTTGCCCGTGTTAAAGCATACTGGGTGGAGATGGATGCTACCACTGTTGCAGCGCGGGATTCGGCCATAGGTCGAAGGGCTGCTGAGCACTAATTTGAAGAAGTTCTTGAGGGTGCTCTTTTGATAGAGACCCGGTGCTCAAAAAATATTATGTTTGAGTGATATGTAATCTCATTGTAAGCGAAATGCTTTTATAAATTTTTATAAGGCTATTTTTATACTTTTGCCTGAAAGTAATATGATGCCTCATAGGCGGCCGTTTATGTATACATGTGTATAACCTGAAAGATTGCAGTCGTCGGCTTCAACCCCCACGCATATAATGCGGAGGTGCTCGCAAAAACACGCGTTCACACTTAACCCAACGTCTTGGTCCTATTAAGGAGGTGATAGCGGAGCGAGCGAGGCAACCGGACTATAATGCTTTAGCACTTTCACTTAGCCATAGGAGTTTGACAGTGGGGCTACTAGATAGCCCCTGGTGGCTCCGCACTCTCCCGATCCCGGGGTGCGTACATGCCTGGCCGGAAAACGGCCCTTCGTTAAGGCGGAGGAATTCTAACATTCCACAGGTCATCGAGTGGTTGACCAGTCTCACGCTATATCATGACAGTCAGTTTTCGGCTTTCTCTACTGAGGTGCTCGTCCGGATGAACCAGGGCACAATCGCAGTAGTTCTCCTGGTGCTACCTTAGCCGGTAAAGCGGAACGTAAGGCACCAAAACACAGGAGCCGGGCAAACCCAACATTTGACCAAAGACAATGATTCGGAGCTGATGCATATAGGGCCAAACTCGCGACGCCGAACACTCCCTAAGGTATTCGGTCTTTGTGGTATAAACCGGGCCTAAATAATGGCCTTTGTAAGAAGCCCCTTGTGTCCAGGTACGTGCATTGTTCTGGCGTGGCCACATGCCAAGACGTCAGCATCCTTCTCAACGGTGGATATGTATCAACAAGAGACAGTAAAAAAGGTTTACGCAGGGTCTTAATCTAAAAAGAATCCTTGGAGCGGGTCCCTGCTGCACGTCTGCGCTTGTGTCTCTGTTGTGCCGTATCCTGGACGGGTGTAGCACGATGATCGTCTGTAAAAGAGAGGAAGTTAAGTGAAAAAGTTGTCGTGCAAAAAGATAGTTTTTAAAGAAACCATGTATAATTCAAGATGAGAAGAAATTGCCACTTGTCTGCGCGCGTTGAGCCCCTTGTATTGACAAATAGGGGTGTGACCACTTTATTCGGTATAAATAGCGGCCCCGGACTTGATTAGTTGTGTCTGAGGTCTTGACGACCTATTGGATGTTTTCGCTGGTCCGGGCGCCTTTAGTGTGCGGCTGCCGAGGCAGCCTCACTCTCTTCGGCGCGCAGAGATCGCTTGATATTTCCGTGCACTGAAATGATGCCACGTGGACCGGGCATCTTGAGTGTGAGGGAGGCGTAGTGTGGTATTGCATTAAAGCGAGCGAAAGCTTCGCGTCCGAGCAGTGCTTGATAGCCACTTTGAAACGGAGCGATGTGGAAGGTTAAATGCTCGCGACGGAAGTTATCAAGGGAGCCAAATATAACTTGTATTAGGAGGGAGCCCGTACAACGAGCCCCTGGGCCTGGCGTTACTCCTTTAAAGGTAGTATTGCTATGGCGAATTTGTGTTGGGTCTAACCCCATCCCGCGGATTGTATCCTGATATATTAGGTTTAGGCTGTTGCCGCTGTCCATCAAGACTCGTGTGAAGTGATATCCGCCAATTGCTGGGTCTAATACCAGGGCAGCCCATCCTGCATGTCGGATACTTGCTGAGTAATCGCGATGGTCGAAAGTGATCGGTTGAGACGACCAGTGGCAGGACCTCGCGGTGACAGGCACTTGGGTATATTTTCCTGGGAGTGCCGCGTTGTTTTTCCCCTTGATAATGTGTAACACGTTTACTGTTTTGACTTCTGGTGGAAATTTCTTTTGTTCCCCCGTGTCTTGCTTGGGAGGCTCGTCCTCGTCTTCACTTGGTGTATCCTCCCCCTTGTGTATGGCGTTGAGCTTGCCGGACTGCTTGAAGACCCAACATTCTCTGTGGGTATAAATAGCAGGTTTACCAGGGGTACTATGGATCTGACATACTTGGTCC
Organism: Triticum aestivum; assembly: GCF_018294505.1. Lineage (NCBI taxonomy): Eukaryota > Viridiplantae > Streptophyta > Magnoliopsida > Poales > Poaceae > Triticum > Triticum aestivum. Next base: position 539,784,394 of record NC_057794.1, read on the forward strand.
AGAATTTTGTTGAGGCTGGACAGTTCATCTCTGGTGCCTTTAGGGGGCGGCTTTTGACCTGGCCGAGAGCTTTTGAATCTGGCATTTACTGTCATGCCCTTCGTGCTGTCTTCTTTATTCTGGTGTTTGTTATTGTTGTTGCACCGTGATTTCCCGTTTCCATCTCTAACTTCAGATGTACTGGGGTCGCTGGTGCTGCATCTGGCTAGCCAGCTGTCCTCACCCGCGCAAAAGCGGGTCATGAGGTTTGTTAATGCGGCCATCGTTCTCGGCTTATTTTGGCCGAGGTGTCTGGCGAGCCATTCATCACGGACGCTATGCTTGAAAGCTGCCAAGGCTTCGGCGTCCGGACAGTCGACAATCTGGTTCTTTTTAGTAAGAAACCTGTTCCAAAGCTTTCGGGCTGACTCTCCGGGCTGTTGAGTTATATGACTCAAATCCTCCGCATCCGGAGGTCGGACATAAGTCCCATGAAAAATTGCCCGAAAGGCGTCTTCGAGCTCTTCCCAACTTCCAATGGAGCTTTCGGGGAGGCCTTTAAGCCAGTGACGAGCTGGCCCTTTGAGCTTGAGGGGTAAGTACTTGATGGCGTGGAGATCATCTCCTCGAGCCATATGGATATGAAGGATGTAGTCCTCAATCCAGACCCAGGGTCTGTTGTTCCGTCGTATGTCTCTATGTTTACGGGTTTGAATCCCTCTAGAAATTCATGGTCCAGCACCTCATCGGTGAAACATAGGGGGTGTGCGGCACCCCTGTATCTGGGTGTACCGCGTTGTTCAGATGTTTGTTGTGTTGCATTGTATGCTGGGGCGCGCTTGCGTGGTCCATAAATGGATCTTGTTGTGCCGTCTTTTGGGTGCGAGCCCTCGCATGGGTCGCGTGTTGTATTGTGAGCGGCGTTGTATGCCACTCTGTGTTGGTAGAGGGGTCGTCTATCCGACCAGGTGGCTACTTTGATATTTGGTTGTGGGGGGTCTGAGGCCTCCTCATCGAATTCGGGTAGCAGCTTCCGCTTTGGGTAGCTCTTGGAGGGGTGATTGTCGTCGTACCTCGCTGCTGTGTTGAGTACTTTACTCCATCTGATTTGGAGTGTGTCTTGCGCGGCCTTGAGCCTTTGCTTCTGCTTTTTAAGACTCCTCGCGGTGGCAACAAGCCTTTTATGGGCATTGTGCTGCTCCGGGTGTTTGTCTGGTGTTATGTCGTCCGGACCATTATCCTTGATAGAATTTGTTTGTTCGGTTTGATTATCCGGATTGCCGTTGTCCGGCAGCGGTTCGCCCTGCTCCAGCGCTGGGTCTGTGTGATCGCTATTTCTGTCGAGGTGGGATTTGGGGCGGCGCTTGCGTCGCTGCTTTGACTGCTTTTTGAGGGAACAAGCCTTCGGTGCGTCCTTCCGCTCCTCGTCGTCATCTTTTGGTGCATCCACCATGTATACGTCATATGACAAAGTGGCGTTCCAGGGCCTAATAGGCGCTGGTTCTTCATCGTCTCCTTCATCGGCGTTCAAACCGTCGATGTCTTCAGAGTCGAAGTCGAGCATGTCGGTTAAATCGTCAACAGTGGCTACAAAGTGGGTGGTGGGTGCGCTTTGAATTTCTTCATCGTCCGTATCCCAACCTTGCTGACCGCAGCCTGGCCAGGGCTCTCCTGATAAAGAGAGAGACTTTAGTGATTTCATAATATCGCCGAAGGGCGAGTGCTGAAAGATGTCCGCGGCAGAAAACTCCATGATCGGCGCCCAATCGGATTCAATTGGCAAGGGCGCGAATGCTTCGGAGTCCGGAGAGGAGTCCGGCTCCTTGGAATCACGAGTCTCGCGGAGTGCGGGGCTAGTGTTCGGCTCGATCGCCGTTGGGATCGCAGCCCCCGAGGCGACGTCCAACCACCCATCCTCGATCGGCGCAGTTGGCTCCGAATTAAGGGTCGAAGCCGATGCGGGTGCGGCCTCCAGGGCACTGTTCGGCGGCAGAGCTAGATCATGCTTGTCGTGACAGTGCGGCGTGCTCGGCTCTGGCTTGAATCTGTCAAAGATCAAGTCCCCACGGGTGTCAGCCGTGTAGTTTAAACTTCCAAATCTGACCTGACGGCCAGGGGCATAGCTTTCGATCTGCTCCAGATGGCCAAGTGAATTGGCCCGCAGTGCGAAGCCGCCGAAGACGAAGATCTGTCCGGGGAGGAAGGTCTCACCCTGGACTGCATCGCTATTGATGACCGTAGGAGCCATCAAGCCTGACGGCGACGACACAGAGGAACTCTCAATGAAAGCACCAATGTCGGTGTCAAAACCGGCGGATCTCGGGTAGGGGGTCCCGAACTGTGCGTCTAGGCCGGATGGTAACAGGAGGCAGGGGACACGAAGTTTTACCCAGGTTCGGGCCCTCTTGATGGAGGTAAAACCCTACGTCCTGCTTGATTAATATTGATGATATGGGTAATACAAGAGTAGATCTACCACGAGATCGGAGAGGCTAAACCCTATAAGCTAGCCTATGGTATGATTTTTGTTCTGTATGTTGTCCTACGGACTAAAACCCTCCGGTTTATATAGACATCGGAGAGGGTTAGGGTTACACAAAGTCGGTTACAATGGTAGGAGATCTACATATCCGTATCGCCAAGCTTGCCCTCCACGCCAAGGAAAGTCCCTTCCGGACACGGGACGAAGTCTTCAATCTTGTATCTTCATAGTCCAGGAGTCCGGCTGAAGGTATAGTCCGGCCATCCGGACACCCCCTAATCCAGGACTCCCTCATTCTCCCTCGGGGCTGAGGGTATGTACCGGTAGCTATGTGTTTGATCTCTCTCTCTCTCGTGTTCTTGAGATGGTACGATCTTGATGTATCGCGAGCTTTGCTATTATATTTAGATCCTATGATGTTTCTTCCCCCCTCTACTCTCTTGTAATGAATTGATTTTCCCCTTTGAAGTAATCTTATCTAATTGAGTCTTTAAAGATTTGAGAACACTTGATGTATGTCTTGCCGTGGATATCTTTGGTGACAATGGGATATCACGTGATTCACTTGATGTATGTTTTGGTGATCAACTTGCGGGTTCCGCCCATGAACCTATGCATAGGGGTTGGCACATGTTTTCGTCGTGATTCTCTGGTAGGAACTTTGGGGCACTCTTTGAGGTCCTTTGTGTTGGTTGAATAGATGAATCTGAGATTGTGTGATGCATATCATATAATCATGCTCATGGATACTTGAGGTGACATTGGAGTATCTAGGTGACATTAGCGTTTTGGTTGATTTGTGTCTTAACGTGTTATTCTAGTACAAACTCTAGGGCTGTTTGTGACACTTATAGGAATAGCCCAACGGATTGATTGGAAAGAATAACTTTGAGGTGGTTTCGTACCCTACCATAATCTCTTCGTTCGTTCTCCGCTATTAGTGACTTTGGAGTGACTCTTTGTTGCATGTTGAGGGATAGTTATATGATCCAATTATGTTAGTATTATTGAGGGAACTTACACTAGCGAAAGTATGAACCCTAGGCCTTGTTTCCTAGCATTGCAATACCGTTTACGCTCACTTTTACCATTAGTTACCTTGCTGTTTTTATAATTTCAGATTACAAATACCTTTATCTACTATCCATATACCACTTGTATAACCATCTCTTCGCCGAACTAGTGCACCTATACAATTTACCATTGTATTGGGTGTGTTGGGGACACAAGAGACTCTTTGTTATTTGGTTGCAGGGTTGCTTGAGAGAGACAATCTTCATCCTACGCCTCCTATGGATTGATAAACCTTAGGTCATCCACTTGAGGGAAATTTGCTACTGTCCTACAAACCTATGCACTTGAGGCCCAACAACGTCTACAAGAAGAAGGTTGTGTAGTAGACATCAACATGCAACAAAGAGTCACTCCAAAGTCACTAATAGCGGAGAACGAACGAAGATATTATGGTAGGGTACGAAACCACCTCAAAGTTATTCTTTCCAATCAATCCGTTGGGCTATTCCTATAAGTGTCACAAACAGCCCTAGAGTTCGTACTAGAATAACACCTTAAGACACAAATCAACCAAAAGCCTAATGTCACCTAGATACTCCAATGTCACCTCAAGTATCCGTGGGTATGATTATACGATATGCATCACACAATCTCTGATTCATCTATTCAACCAACACATAGGACCTCAAAGAGTGCCCCAAAGTTTCTACCAGAGAATCACGATGAAAACGTGTGCCAACCCCTATGCATAGGTTCATGGGTGGAACCCGCAAGTTGATCACCAAAACATACATCAAGTAAATCACGTGGTATCCCATTGTCACCACAGATACGCACGACAAGACATACATCAAGTGTTCTCAGATCTTTAAAGACTCAATCCGATAAGATAACTTCAAAGGAAAAACTCAATCCATTACAAGAGAGTAGAGGGGGGAAGAAACATCATAGGATCCAAATATAATAGCAAATCTCATGATACATCAAGATCATATCACCTCAAGAACACGAGAGAGAGAGAGAGAGAGAGATCAAACACATAGCTACTGGTACATACCCTCAGCCCCGAGGGAGAACTACTCCCTCCTTGTCATGGAGAGCACCAGGATGATAAAGATGGCCACCGAAGAGGGATTTCCCCCTCCGGCACGGTGCCAGAACGGGTCTAGATTGGTTTTCGGTGGCTACAAAGGCTTATGGCGGCGGAACTCCCGATCTATTGTGATCCCCGATGTTTTTAGGGTATATGGATATATATATGCGGAAGAAGTACATCAGGGGGCCACGAGGGGCCCACGAGGGTGGAGGGTGCGCCCAGGGGGGTGGGCGCGCCCCCCTACCTCGTGGCCTCCTTGAAGCTTCCCTTACGTGCACTTCAAGTCTTCTGGGCTTCTTTCCTTCCAAAAATGAGTTCCGTGAAGTTTCAGGTGAATTGGACTCCGTTTGATTTTCCTTTTCTTCGAAACCCTAAAACAAGGTAAAAACAGAAACTGGCACTGGGCTCTGGGTTAACAGGTTAGTCCCAAAAATGATATAAAAGTATATAATAAAGCCCATAAACATCCAAAACAGTAGACAATATAGCATGGAGCAATCAAAAATTATAGATACGTTGGAGACGTATCAGCATCCCAAAGCTTAATTCCTACTCGTCCTCGAGTAGGGAAGTGATAAAAACAGAATTTTTGATGCGGAGTGCTACTTGGCATAATTTCAATGTAATTCTTCTTAATGGTGGCATGAATATTTAGATCCAAAAGATTCAAGACAAAAGTTCATATTGACATAAAAATGATAATACTTCAAGCATACTAACTAAGCAATTATGTCTTCTCAAAATAACATGGCCAAAGAAAGTTCATCCCTACAAAATCATATGGTTTAGTCATGTTTCATTTTCGTCACACAAGAATGCTCTCATCATGCACAACCCCGATGACAAGCCAAGCAATTGTTTCATACTTTAGTAATCTCAAACCTATAAACTTTCACGCAATATATGAGCGCGAGCCATGGACATAGCATTATGGGTGGAATAGAATATAATGAGGGGGTTATGTGGAGAAGACAAAAAGGAGAAAGTCTCACATCAACGAGGCTAATCAATGGGTTATGGAGATGCCCATCGATTGATGTTAATGCAAGGAGTAGGGATTGCCATGCAACGGATGCACTAGAGCTATAAATGTATGAAAGCTCAACAAAAGAAACTAAGTGGGTGTGCATCCAACTTGCTTGCTCACAAAGACCTAGGGCACTTGAGGAGGCCCATTGCTGGAATATACAAGCCAAGTTCTCTAATGAAAAATTCCCACTAGTATATGAAAGTGACAAAACAAGAGACTCTCTATCATGAAGATTATGGTGCTACTTTGAAGCACAAGTGTGGCAAAGGATGGTAGCATTGTTCCTTCTCTCTTTTTCTCTCATTTTCAATTTTTTTTCATTTTTTTGGGCCCTCTCTTTTTTATGGCCTTTTTTTCCTTTTTTTGGGCCTTATCTTTTTTTATTCCTCACTTGGGACAATGCTCTAGAAAATGATGATCATCACACTTCTATTTATTTACAACTCAATGATTACAACTCGATACTAGAACAAAGTATGACTCTATATGAATGCCTCCGGCGGTGTACCGGGATATGCAATGAACCAAGAGTGACATGTATGAAAGAATTACGAACGGTGGCTTTTCCACAAATACTATGTCAACTACATGATCATGCTAAGCAATATGACAATGATGAATGTGTCATGATAAATGGAATGGTGGAAAGTTGCATGGCAATATATCTCGAAATGGCTATGGAAATGCCATAATAGGTAGGTATGGTGGCTGTTTTGAGGAAGATATAAGGAGGTTTATGTGTGATAGAGCGTATCATATCACGGGGTTTGGATGCACCGGCGAAGTTTGCGCCAACTCTCAATGTGAGAAAGGGCAATGCACGGTACCGAAGAGGCTAGCAAGGATGGAAGGGTGAGAGTGCGTATAATCCATGGACTCAACATTAGTCATAAAGAACTCACATACTTATTGCAAAAATCTACAAGTCATCAAAAACCTCGGTACTACGCGCATGCTCCTAGGGGCATAGATTGGTAGGAAAAGACCATCGCTCGTCCTCGACCGCCACTCATAAGGAAGACAATCAAATAACACCCCATGTTTCAAATTTGTTGCATAGCATTTACCATACGTGCATGCTACGGGACTTGCAAACTTCAACACAAGCATTTCTCAAATTCACAACTACTCAACTAGCATGACTTTGATATTATTACCTCCATTTCTCAAAACAATCATCAAGCATCAAACTTCTCTTAGTATTCAAAACACTCATAAGAAAATTTTACTAATCTCGAATACCTAGCATATTAGGATTTTAAGCAAATTACCATGCTATTTAAGACTTTCAAAAATAATCTAAGTGAAGCATGAGAGTTCATCTATTTCTTCAAAATAAAACTACCACCGTGCTCTAAAAGATATAAGTGAAGCACTAAAGCATCGACAAACTACTCCGAAAGATATAAGTGAAGATCAATGAGTAGTTGAATAATTATGCAACTATGTAAAGACTCTCTAACATTTAAGAATTTCAGATCTTGGTATTTTATTCAAACAGCAAGCAAAATTAAAGGAAATAAAATGACGCTCCAAGCAAAACACATATCATGTGGTAAATAAAAATATAGCTCCAAGTAAAGTTAATGATGAACGAAGACAAAAGAGGGGATGCCTTCCGGGGCATCCCCAAGCTTAGGCTCTTGTCTATCCTTGAATATTACCTTGGGGTGACTTGTGCATCCCCAAGCTTAGGCTCTTGCCACTCCTTATTCCATAGTCCATCGAATCCTTACCCAAAACTTGAAAACTTCACAACACAAAACTTAACAGAAAACTCGTAAGCTCCGTTAGTATAAGAAAATAAATCACCACTTCAAGGTACTGTAATGAACTCATTCTTTATTTATATTGGTGTTAAACCTACTGTATTCCAACTTCTCTATGGTTTATAAATTATTTTACTAGCCATAGATTCATCAAAATAAGTAAACAACACATGAAAAACAGAATCTGTCAAAAACAAAATAGTATGTAGTAATCCGGATCAAACGTATAGTTCTGGAACTCATAAAATTCTCAAATAAATTGCTGGACCTACCTATTAATCATCTGCAAAAAGAATTAACTAGATAGCACTCTCCAAATAAACATGACAGCAATTCTCGTGAGCGCTAAAGTTTTTATTTTTTACAACATGATCAACAAGACTCTCCCCAAGTCTTCCCAAAGGTTCTACTTGGCACAAACACTAATTAAAAGCATAAAACCACATCTAAATAGAGGCTAGATGAATTATTTATTACTAAACAGGAACAAAAAGCAAGGAATAAAAATAAAGTTGGGTTGCCTCCCAACAAGCGCTATCTTTTAACGCCCGTAGCTAGGCATGATGATTTCAATGATGCTCACATAAAGGATAAGAATTGAAACATAAAGAGAGCATCATGACGAATATGACTAGCACATTTAAGCCTAACCCTCTTCCTATGCATAGGGATTTTGTGAGCAAACAACTTGTGGGAACAAGAATCAACTTGCATAGGAAGGTAAAACAAGCATAACTTCAAAACTTTAAGCACATAGAGAGGAAACTTAATATTATTGTAATTCCTACAAGCATACATTCCTCCCTCACAATAATTTTCAGTAGCATCATGAATGAATTCAACAACATAACCAGTACCTAAAGCATTCTTTTCATGATCTACAAGCATAGAAAATGTATTACTCTCCACATAAGCAAAATTCTTCTCATTCGGAATAGTGGGAGTATCATAGGAAACTCGAATACTATAAATTGTTTCCACATTAAAAGAGTAATGTTCAGAGAAGAGGTAATCATAATCATGACAAGTTTTATAAATATAATCACTAGTTTTTATAGCATAAGTATCATTACAATAATCATCATAAGTAGGAGGCATGCTATCATCATTATAAACTTGCATATCAAAACTTGGGAGACTAAAAATATCATCTTCATTAAACATAGCATCCCCAAGCTTGGGACAAACATTAATTGCAGCAAATATATTCTCAAAAACATCATCTTCATCAAACATAGCATCCCCAAGCTTGGGCCTTTTCGTATCATAAGCATAATCACTCTCATCATTAATAGTATGGATACCACCAATAGTATGGCAATTATCATATTCTTCCAAGCAAGTGCCAAAAAGATTTTCAAGATCATAAGAAGTATCATTATCTTCCACAATTATATTTTTGTGAGGCACAATAGTAATAGGAGTAGCATTATTTGGGGGAGATATCTTTTTACCTCTCTTCCTTTTTCTTTTCTTCTTCTTCACCACATCATGTGTGGGTTCAATCCTCTTTTTGGAGCTCCTTATTAATGAGATTGGTTGAATAGGAGGCTCCTCCTCGTTACCTGATTCATCATAAGAAATAATAGGAGGATATTGGGAAGTCTCTTCCCTTTCATTAGTATTCTCTTCATCTTCTATTTGTTTTCTTTTCTTTATGTAGTTGGCAATATAAGGATTTTCAATACAATTCACCGCACAATACATATAAATTTCCTCTAGATCAAAATGAAGAACTCTATTAAGGGCAAATTTTGGAATATCCTTAGTTATACGTTTCATTTCTTCATAACCCAAGAGCAAACTAAGTTCATTATGATGTGCAAGGGAAATCAAGTCATCACAAATTTTTGGACATGATACGATCATGAAACAACTTGCATTGGGTATTGAAATGATCATGCTCACTGCAAAGTTCACAAGTACGGCTAAGAAAATATAAATTTTCAGCACAATCATCTAGCCTTTCTTGCAACCTTTTATTTTCTAAATGCTTATGCCTCTTGCAATATCTATCTTCCCTATTTGGTGTGTTCGTACAAACCCAATGTACTCCACAAAAATTGACATGTTTATAGGAGACATCATAACTAGTGCAGTCATCATTAGTATCATGGATATTCAAAGAATTCGTACTAACAACATTGCAATCATGCTCATCATTCAAAGATTTAGTGCCAAACATTTTATAGATTTCTTCTTCTAGCACTTGAGCACAATTTTCCTTTCCATCATACTTACGAAAGATATTAAAAAGGTGAAGCGTATGAGACAAACTCAATTCCATTTTTTTATTTTATAGTTTTCTTTTATAAACTAAACTAGTGATAAAACAAGAAACTAAAAGACTCGATTGCAAGATCTAAAGATATACCTTCAAGCACTCACCTCCCCGGCAACGGCGCCAGAAAAGAGCTTGATGTCTACTACACAACCTTCTTCTTGTAGACGTTGTTGGGCCTCCAAGTGCAGAGGTTTGTAGGACAGTAGCAAATTTCCCTCAAGTGGATGACCTAAGGTTTATCAATCCGTAGGAGGCGTAGGATGAAGATGGTCTCTCTCAAGCAACCCTGCAACCAAATAACAAAGAGTCTCTTGTGTCCTCAACACACCCAATACAATGGTAAATTGTATAGGTGCACTAGTTCGGCGAAGAGATGGTGATACAAGTGGTATATGGATAGTAGATAAAGTATTTGTAATCTGAAATTATAAAAACAGCAAGGTAACTAATGATAAAAGTGAGCGTAAACGGTATTGCAATGCGTTGAAACAAGGCCTAGGGTTCATACTTTCACTAGTGAAAGTTCTCTCAACAATAATAACATAATTGGATCATATAACTATCCCTCAACATGCAACAAAGAGTCACTCCAAAGTCACTAATAGCGGAGAACGAACGAAGAGATTATGGTAGGGTACGAAACCACCTCAAAGTTATTCTTTCCAATCAATCCGTTGGGATATTCCTATAAGTGTCACAAACAGCCCTAGAGTTCGTACTAGAATAACACCTTAAGACACAAATCAACCAAAACCCTAATGTCACCTAGATACTCCAATGTCACCTCAAGTATCCGTGGGTATGATTATATGATATGCATCACACAATCTTAGATTCATCTATTCAACCAACACATAGGACCTCAAAGAGTGCCCCAAAGTTTCTACCAGAGAATCACGACGAAAACGTGTGCCAACCCCTATGCATAGGTTCATGGGTGGAACCCGCAAGTTGATCACCAAAACATACATCAAGTAAATCACGTGGTATCCCATTGTCACCACAGATACGCATGACAAGACATACATCAAGTGTTCTCAAATCTTTAAAGACTCAATCCGATAAGATAACTTCAAAGGGAAAACTCAATCCATTACAAGAGAGTAGAGGGGGGAAGAAACATCATAGGATCCAAATATAATAGCAAAGCTCGCGATACATCAAGATTGTATCACCTCAAGAACACGAGAGAGAGAGAGATCAAACACATAGCTACTGGTACATACCGTCAGCCCCGAGGGAGAACTAGTCCCTCCTCGTCTTGGAGAGCACTTGGATGATGAAGATGGCCACCGGAGAGGGATTGCCCCCTCCGACAGGGTGCCGGAACGGGTCTAGATTGGTTTTCGGTGGCTACGGAGGCTTATGGCGACGGAACTCCCGATCTATTGTGCTCCCCGATGTTTTTAGGGTATATGGAGATATATAGGCGGAAGAAGTACGTCAGGGAGGCACGAGGGGCCCACGAGGGTGGAGGGCGTGCCCAGGGGGTGGGCGCGCCCCCTACCTCGTGGCCTCCTCGAAGCTTCCCTTACATGCACTTCAAGTCTTCTGGGCTTCTTTCCTTCCAAAAATAAGTTCCGTGAAGTTTTAGGTCAATTGGACTCCATTTAATTTTCCTTTTCTTCGAAACCCTAAAACAAGGTAAAAACAGAAACTGGCACTGGGCTCTGGGTTAATAGGTTAGTCCCAAAAATGATATAAAAGTGTATAATAAAGCCCATAAACATCCAAAACATTAGACAATATAGCATGGAGCAATCAAAAATTATAGATACGTTGGAGATGTATCAGCTACCATCTCTTTAATTCTTGTTCCAATACCATTAATTAATTATCATGCTTGATTAATCATTATCTGATTAAATTCCATTCTTGTAAAGGCCCTGAAGCAGGCGTTGGGGACTGATCTGTGTGCATACTATGTTTGCGAGAATATTCGCATGATGGCGTCCGAAAAGAGCAAATCTGATAGACAAGAATGAGTACGTTTGCGAGAACACTATTTACAATATTTACATTGTTATCGATATCTAGTCACACAACTAATACACATGCATATTGATCTCCTTATTAATAGTTCCAAGAGGTGCGGGAGAAGCTCCTACCAGTGGAGCGCATACTAGCACTTCAAGAGGAAATAGCGGGTCTTTTTGCTCGACCAGGTCATAGATCCCAAAGGAGAATACTATTACCCGCTACCGCCCCCATGAACCACTTGTCATCGTGCTCCGAAGGCAGCAAGGCAACATGTAGGAGAAATTATATATATATATATATATATATATATATATATATATATATGTATATATATACATGTGTATGTGTGAATAATTAATGATGGTTGTGAGACATTCTATGATATATATATATAGAGTAGCACTATTCTGATCCTGGGATCAGAATAGTTATTTGGATCACGGTGGCCTATATAGGAGCGGCGGGATGTTACTGAGATCCAAACAGAGAAAAAATAGAGCAATCTACCCACCCGTTCTGGACGTCCCGAACGGCCCGTTCCATCACCCACGACCATCTCATCCCCGTGACGACGCCCTCCACCATCCCTGGATCAGCCCTCATGCCGCCCCTCTCGTCGGCCTCGCGCCATCCCTCCTGCCGGCCCCGCGCCACCCCTCTCCACTGGCCCAGCGCCACCCCTCCACGCCGATCCATCTCGCCGGCCCCGTGCTACCCCTCCGCGCCGCTCCTTCCCGTTGGCCCCGCGTCACCCCTTCGCGCCGCCCCTTCCCGCCGGCCCCTCATCGCCCGTCCCTGCACTACCCTTCCACGCCGCCCCTTCCCGCCGGCCCCTCGTCGCTCGTCGCCGCACTACCCCTCCGCGCAGCCCCTCCCTGCTGGCCCCGCGCGACCTCCATCCACCTAGCTTGCCGCCGGTGACATCCACCCGACGTGGTCGCCGCCGCCATCCATCCAGTGCTGCCTCAGCCACCAAACTCCCAGCGAATGACGCCCCCACCTCCCTCCTTTGGGATCCCGCCACGCACTTGGCTCTGTGCCCCAATCGCCACCGCCACGGATCTCTGAGCACCATCAACCTATCGTCAGTCCCGGGTCGTCTTCCCCCATAGTCCCTCGCTTGATACCGACACAAATGCCACACTCCTTCCCTCCGGTGAGCCTCCACCCTCCCTCTGCCATCCTCTTCTCCTTCTCTACCTCCGGCAGACGCGCCCCGCCCCATCGCCTCCTATGGCCGCTGTGTCCGACCACCATTCCCCTACCGCACCCAATCACCCGAAGGGTGTTGCCTCGCTGCGTTGATGCTCGGCAGTCCACCCTCTCCCCCGTTGGCAGGGTTGTTCTCCTCCCGCTGGATGATTTCCCTAATTTCTCCGGCCGCTGGAACATTCACAAGAGGTTCACGCTTTGGTTTTTTCTAACTATTTTTCGTTTGGTGATACTTCGGTGCACATGAGTTTCACTTATCCATGATTGATCTGATAGATGTACAATATGTTCATTCCCATTTTGGGCATGCTAGTTGCTCAATGTAAATGTGCATGAGAATCATTTTTCTGAACCTGACCTGTGCGAAGATTGTACAGCATTTGAGCATTGTAATTAGTAATTAGTATGACTGTTTGATTGTATTCAGGCATTGTAATTCGGACATTTTAACTCGGGCATTTCTGATCCATGATTGAACGACTATTTCCTTTGATTTTGTAGAGGACCATTTTGTGCAGTAAGTAGTAAAGGCTGCAGTTTGACTGCAGTTCAAAATGTTGATTTTCAGCAGGCCAATGTATTAATGGACAAGTTTTTGTGCATTGAAAAATAGTTGGACAATTGTTCATGAATCAATTTGGTTGAAGTAAAAAAAGTAGGCCAACCAGCTAAATGTGTTGATGAACCAATTAAGCAGAGATGGATTATCGGCTAGCTGGGTACTACAAGGTGTTTACTTAGTAACCCTGTATGGTCTACAAGTTGCTCCATCGATGAGGCTATTGCTTTTCTGCAAAGCGCAGCGAATTCAGATTTCATTTTTAGTGTACCATGCACAACAGTTTGATTGTATCTTTCTATGTTTACTTTCATATAGCTATAGTTCATCCTTGCAATATGGACATGTTGTGTTGTCAATTTGGCTGATGTTTTTTCCACGGAGGATATATCAGCTTCCAATGTAACCAAGAAGGTTAAATTGAAATAATATAGCAGTTCAATTTTTAATAGAAAAACAGATTTCTCCATTTCTAGCAAGACCCCTAGAAGCTCGGACAAAATAACTAGAAGTTCAAAGTTAAATAACGGAGGGGTTTGATATTTATTATTAAATTAATTTTTTCCTCTATACAAAAGATAACCCAAGAAGGCCAAATTAAAAAATAGAGCAACTCAAAATTTATGAAAATTGGACTTCCCTTGTTTCGACAAAAAACCTAGAGGTTCAAATTTAAATAATTGAGAATTTCAATGTTTATTACAATACCAAGAAGATCAAATTAAAAGAAGAGTAGTTCGATTTTTTTATAAAAATATATTTGCCCCCTATTAAAAAAAGACCTAGAAGTTCAACTTTAAATATTGTATCAATTCAATATTTATTACCAAACTGGGACTTTTCCCGTTACTAATGAATAACACCAAGAAGTCCTAATTAAAAAAATGAAGTTGTTTAATGTTTATAAAAACTCAGATTTTCCACAATGCTAAAGATTAAAACCAAGAAGTTCAATTTCGAAAAACAGAGTATTTCAGTTTATATAAAAAAACCTCAGGTTTTCACATTACTAGAGAATAAAACCAAGAAGTTCAATTTCAAATAACGAAGAAGTTCGACGTTTCTAAAAAACCTCCAATTTTCACATTTCTAAAAGTACATAATGAAGTCCAAATAAAAAAGGTAGAGCGGTTCAATATCTATAAAAAACTTAGATATTTTTGCGTAACCGAGAGAAGTTCAGTTTGATAACTACCAGAAGTTCATGTACTACACGATGTGCATTTTGTATGAAGAAAAAGAATGAAAAAGCAAAGGCTAAAAGTTTTGTTTCTAGAAGTTCAAGTGCTCGGCCCAAGAAAGTTCAAAAATTCTTGTGAGAAAGATTGAACAAAAATACGTGACCGAAGTTCAAGGTGAAAACAATGAGAAATTCAACTACTACATGGAATGTGTTTCAGATAAGAATATAATAATAGAAAACAAAGAGCTTAAAAGGTTTGTTGCAAGAAGTTCACGTGCTCCTCCGTGCATGGTTCATAATTTATATTGCGGGACACCCGACCTTCCAATTACATATTTTAAAATGGCAAAAAATGACGTCCCACCTTCAATTGTGTGTAATTCGACGTATACACAAACATGCGACAGAAGTTCATAGTGAAAACAACGAGAAGTTCAAGTACTACAAGGAATGCATTTCAGGTGAAAAAAAGTATAGAAAAATAAAAGCTTAAAAGGTTTGTTGAAAGAAGTTCAAGTGCTTTGTCCGAGGAAGTTCAAAAATTCTTGTGAGAGAGGTTCACCTTGTATTTCCATGTTCGTAAACAAAAAAAAAATATTTTTTGCCTTTTAAAATAATTCTCTCAATCCACAAAAAAGTTCAATTGTTATTTGGGAGGAATTTGATTTAAAAAAAGAAAATAAAAAATTTCAAATTATAAAAATGGAAAAAGTTCTTGTACCACATGGTGTGTTTAATATGAGAAAAATGAATAAAAAGGCAAGATCCAAATTCTTTGTTGTTATAAGTTCAAGTCCTCAGTCGGAGAAAATTAAAAAATATATTTGTGAGAGAGGTTTGTACAAAAGGAATATCATTTGTGTAACACTGACGAATGAATGAGATAATTACAAACGAAAGTACGTCACAAAAGTTCAACGTGAAAACAGCAGGAAGTTCAACTACTACGCTGACTGAGTCTCAGATGAAAAACTTTTAAAATCATCGCAAGTATAAAAAACGATCAACACGAGAAAGTTGTGTGCTTACAGCAACTTTCCACCGGTATATCACTTGCACAATTCCGGTGAGTGGATGGAGAGCTACGAGCAGAGGATGGAGAGCTACGAGCAAAAAATCACGTGAAAAACAGAGTGAATTTTAGGTACACGCGCCGAGAAGTCCAGGTTCTTCACACGGTGCATTTTCGAAAAATCTGTTTCGCGATAAAGGCAGAACGAATGAACTCGCCGTTTTCGAAATTACATGAAAACGTCTAGGAATCAGAGAAAACCAACAACATGAAAAAGTTTCGCATTTTCCGAAGCTTTTCAGCGGTATATTATTTTCCCCATTCTGATAAAGTTTGTAGAAATTACGGCAAAAATACATTTTTAGCCATTTTCAAAACTGACATAAAACCGTAATGAATTAGGAGAAACAATATATACAAAAAAGATTCGCATTTCTTCAAGACTTCCAACGCCATATCATTTTCTGCATTTGGACGTACGGTTAAAAAATTAGATCGAAAATACGAACTCGGGGGAACTTGTATCGTTTTCTAAATTACTTTTAAAACGTTCAAAATTAGAAAACACTTTTAACATGAAAAAGTTGCGCATTTTCTTAAGCTTTCCAACGCCATATTATTTGCCTCAATTGGATTAGCCGTTTAGAAATGACAACGAAAATACGAACTCGGGTGTTCCATTTACGAAATTCTACGATTTTCCGAATTACTCTTTATCCATAGGGAATTACAGAAAACTTTCAACATGTGGAAGGAGCGGTTTTGCAGCGGCTTTCCAACGCCATATTATTTGCCTCATTCCGATAAACGGTTTAGAAATGCGATTGAAAATATGATTAACGTTTTTTTGTATGAGGGAAAACGGTTTTCAAAACTGCTATTAAACCGCTTACATTTTGCCAAAATTTTAACTTGGGTCATGATACTGGTGTCCATAGCTTTCCAACGGTATATTGCAAGCCCCGTTTAGACACCTTTTAGCTGAAGTTTAACCTAGTACTCGGGGAAGGTCAGGCGCATTACTCGGGAAGTTCATATTGTGATTAGAATATTATTCTGATCCCATGATCAGAATAGTGTTTATGTATGTATATATATATATATATATATATATTCATAACGTGTACAATATGTAGTAACGTAAAATACCAGCAAACAAAAAGAATTAAATGGAAAACACAAAATTAAAGGAAAAATAAAAAATAAAACCAACCCCCCCCCCAAACATTTAGTACCGGTTGGTGTTACCAACCGGTACTAATGGTCTACCCGCACCCGGGTCTGGCTCGTGCCACGTGGTGGCACTTTAGCGCCGGTCCGTGCCGAACCGGTACTAGGGGGACGGCTTTAGTCTCCACTCTTTAGTGCCGGTTGTAGAACCGGCACTAAAGGCCCTTACGAACCAGCGCTAAAGCGCGATTCTGTACTAGTGCCGCCTAACCCTGGAGCGGTTGACCACGAGATCTAGCCCTTTGACTTTCCACGGACGGGCTTTGACCAGTGGACCTCTCCACCCGGTTGTGGTAGGTTAGCCCATAGGAACACTTGGGACAAACATGCCGGCCAAACCCACAGCAAGATCCCCTCCGTGTAGACCCGAAGCGGCCGTTTCCCCCCTCCAGGTGCAGGCGGCGGTGCCGTCCGTGAGGGGGGCCACACCCTGAAGACGAGTGTTGTCTCTTCAGACATGCCACCACACTGTATGGCATGTATGAGGGCCCGGTGCGACGCCGCGGTGGCATTGCTACCCCTAGGGCCCCCGGCCCGCCTAACCCTGGAGCGGTTGGCCATGAGATCTAGCCCTTTGACTATCCCCGTACGGGCTTTGACCAGTAGACCTCTCCACCCAGTTGTGATAGGTCAGCCCATAGGAACACTTGGGAGCGACGTCCCCGCCAAACCCACAGCAAAATCCCCTCCGTGTAGACCCGACGCGGCCGTTTCCCCCCTCCAGGCGCCGGCACCTATGCCGTCCGTGAGGGGGGCCACACCCCGGAGAAGCGTGCCGCCTCTTCACGCATGCCACACACTACCCGGTTGTGGTAGGCCAGGCCATAGAAACACTTAGGAGCAACGCCCCTCCGTATAGACCCGATGAGGCTGTTTCCCCACTCCAGGTGCCGGCGGCAGCGCCGTCCGTGAGGGGGGCACACCCCGAATGTGAGGAGGGGTCACACTTCGGAGACGCGTGCCGAGCGTTTGCAACCGCCACAACAGATCTGTTGGCATAGCTGTTTTTGATTTTAATAAAGTATAAGGACCTATATATATATATTCAAAAGAACATGATGACACATTATTAACGTACTTGCAAAAAATACAAACTACATATATATTCATAATATATGAAAAAAAATTCACCAGATCGATAAATAATGTATGTATGTTTATATTTACACATGCTACATGTTAGTTAGTCAAATAACAATACATAAAAAACATTAAAAATTATATATGAAAACAAAAAATATAACTATGCCGACGGCAGTACTGTGGCTAGGGGGTAGATGGTCGGCGCGCCGCGGATCGATGACGTGGCAGGTATGCCGACGGTAGCCGTCGGCATATATGTTGGTCGGTGCGCTTCAGATCGATGATGTGGAGTGCGTATCTATGCCGATGGCGGCCCTTCTCTGCCATCGGCATAGTTTCAACGTCGTTAGCCGTCCGTCACGAGAGGGGTCACCGGGCCCATAGCTATGCCGACGGCAGCTGTAGCCGTACGGTAGCTAGATCGACGGCGTTTCTGTGCCGATGAGGGCCGTCGGCATTGGTAAGGATAGCCCAGCGGCCTGTGTACGCCGACGGCCTAAACCTGGCTGTCAGCATAGCCCGGAGTAGGCCGACGGGGGTCGTCGGCATATCTTCAGCCGTCAGGGTAGGGCCGTGTTCCGGTAGTGGGTGGAGATTAATAACGATTCTAAAAAGGGGAGCGTTGGATGTACGGTTGTAAAAGGTGACAAGTACTGCTAGCCGATTGCCTCTCAGACCCATAAATATACGTGAAAAAATATAAATCGTGCGCGTCTAGTCTGATGGTTTTCTTACTAGATCGATCAATCAAGTGGCTTGCAACTCTAACCTCCATTGCGACGACACGTGGAAAAGATTGATGGAGGCGCTGCCGTGCGACATCCTTCTAGAGATCTTCCGCCGGCTGGACGCATCCACCCTCTTTCGATGCGCCGTTGCCTGCAAGCGGTGGCGGTGTGCCATCGTCGCCGACGCGCCATGCCTCCGTCCTCGGCCGGACCGCTTCTGCCCCGACCTGCTCGTTGACATCACCCTGGCCGAGCATGCCGCCGGCGTTGACCTATCCTCTTACGGCAAGACGCTCTCCTCGCGCGACGGCCTCGTCCTTCTCGGTGGAAGCCGAGACCTCTGCCTCTACAACCCCATGAACGGGAACCACATCGTCCTCGAAGGCGGCGCCGCCGCCGTCAAGTTCAAGCCTCGCGTCTACGTCCTGCTCACTGGCCACGATCTCCCCCAGCCGAGCACAGCAGAAGAGTTCGCGATACTCGCAGCAAGCTACGACGGGGGCGTGCTGACGCGTCAGGTCTTCTCCTCAAAGGCCGGCGAGTGGGGCCCGGCCATGAGCTCCCCGGAGATCAGGGTGAGTATGCTCAACGGCCACGAAGCTGTCTGCGGCGGTGTCGTCCACTGGCTTGCCTACGCCAACTACGAGATGAAGCAGATCGTCTCTGTGGACGTGCGCACTGGACGCACGAGGACGACGGATTTACCGGAGGAATGCTGGACGCTAGACTGGCTGAGTTTCGGGGTCCTCGCACTGACTACCTCTGGCGACGGGCTGCGGCTGTCCGTGGCCATGTCCACGGCCATGTCGATGGGCGAAGACAAGATCCGCATTTGGGAGCTCGATGGCGGCGGCAGCAGCGGCAGTGGAGTCGGTGTCTGGACGGAGCGGCGGATGGTTGATCTAGGAAAGCAGCCTGCCAACGTGTTCGTGTCGCTATGGAGGTTTTGCCCAAGGAGCGGTTGGCTGCTGGCGGGAGCGGGCCGCCAGGCGCTGCGTGTCCACGTCGAGGGTGCTGGGCCGGTCCAGTGCGCGCTTAGCTGACGAGCGTGGGCGTGGCGAGTTCGTCTGCGGCTACGAGATGGATTTCTCTACTCGCATCTCAAATATGAAGCTCTTCTGAGACATGATTTCTGTTTTATTTTTTTCACGCGAACCATTTCTATATATTGCATGTATTTTCTACTTTATTATTATTTGGTTTTAACAAAGGGTCAGGTTAGAACTAAAACTTCCTGAAGTCACAGTCAGCTGACATTAGTGTGTAACCCAGCTTGTTTAGTGCCCTCTTGCCGTTTCGTTGTTTCGGGCATTCTCTGTCTGGGCGGCGTCAGCCATACACTGGTCGGACACAAGGAGCAATGCTTGTGGCGCGATCAGGATAAATGGTGAATGGTTTGCAGCGTACATCTCTTTTCACGTCACTTTTTCTTGTCTTTTTTTCTTGTTTACTTTTTGGTTGTTCCTTCATAAATGTTTACATTTTTCTATGATGTTTTCGGAAAAAAGTGTTCTCACATTTAAAAAAATATCTTTGTATTTTAAAAATGTGCGTGGTGCATTCAAAAGAAGTTTAACTATACAAACAATCGTTATGTATTTTAAAAATATTCAAATTTCTTTCAGAAAAATTTCATTGTGTATTTGAAAAACAACATGTATTAAAAAATGTTCGCAGTGTATTTAGAAAAAGGTCAACTTGCATTTAGAGAAATCGTTATGTATTTAAAAAGGGTTCACATAGAAAACAAAAGCATAAAATAAGAAAATAATAAGATAACACTAGCTGCACATGATTGAAGTCAAGGGCGACACTTGCAGTGTGCGTATTTAGTGCCAGGCATGTAACCGGCCCACTACCCCAACAAACATCACTAAATTCCAATCGCGTCGAAGAGATGTCGTTATAGTGGAAGACATGCAACTCCCCACCCCCACAAAACACCATTAAGTTGCGGTCACATTGAAACATGTAGTTGCAATTGAGGATGACACTTGCAGTTGCTTGCCTGATGGCATACATGCAACCGCCCTTCCCCCCGACAAAACACCACTAAGTTACAATCAAGGGCGACACTTGCAGTTGTGTGTCTAGTGGCGGACATGTAACTGCCCCCTTCCCACACAAAAAACACCACGAAGTTACAGTCACATCGAAGATATGAAGTTGCAATTCAGGGGTGACACTTGCAGTTGCAGGCCTTGTGGCAAACATGCAAGTACCCCCTCCTTGACAAACCCCCACTTAGTTGTAGTCGAGGGTGACACTATTGCAGTCGCGTCGAAGACATGCAGTTGCAGTTGCATGCCTTGTGGCAGACATGCAACTGCCTACTAAAAAAACACCACTAAATTGCAGTCAGGGCGACACTTACGTTGCGTACCTAGTGGCGGACAAGCAAGCCCCCCCTCCCCTCCCCCCCCCTCCACGGACAAAACACCACTAAGTTGCAGTCATGTTGAAGAGATGCAGTCATGCCGTTGCGTGCCTAGTGACCGACAAGCATGATACGTCTCCAACATATCTATATTTTTTTATTCCATGCTATCATATTATCCATCTTGAATGTTTTATATGCATTATTATGCTATTTTATATCATTTTTAGGACTAACCTATTAATCTAGTGCCAAGTGCTAGTTGTTGTTTGCTCTTTGTTTTTTCCTTTTACAGAAAAGCAATACCAAACATAGTCCAAACGGAATGAGACTTTTTATCGAATTTTCTTGGACCAGAAGACACCCAGGAACCTTCGGGAGGAGGTCAGAGGGGCCACCAGTTGGCGACAAGCTCGGAGGGCCCCCCCCCAGGCTTGTGGGCACCTTGATGCTCCTCTAACCCTAGTCTTTGTTCTATAAATACTCAAATATTTCTCATATACCAGAGGACACATCAAAAATACGTTTTCGCCGCCGCAAGTTTCTGTCCTCGTGAGATCCCATCTGGAGACCTGTTTCGGTACTCCGCCGGAGGGGGATTCGATCATGGAGGGCCTCTACATCAACCTTGTTGCCCTTCCGATGATGTGTGACTACTTTATCACAAACCTACGGGTCCATGGCTAGTAGCTAGATGGCTTCTCTCTCTTTGATCTTCAATACAGTGTTCTCCTCGATGTTCTTGGAGATCTATTTGATGTAATCTTCATTTGCGGTGTGTTTGTTGAGATCAGATGAATTGTGGATTTATGATCAGATTATCTATCATATTATTTGAGCCTTCTCTGAACTCTTTTATACATGATTAAGATAGCTTTGTTTTTCTCTCTGATCTATTGATTTGGTTTGGCCAGCTAGATTGATTTTTCTTGCCATGGGAGAGGTGCTTTGTAATGGGTTCAATCTTGCGGTGCTTATTCCCAGTGACAAAAGGGGACATGACACGTATTTGTATTGTTGTCATTAAAGATAAAAAGGTGAGGTTTGTTCATATTGTTTGGATCTATCCATCTACATCATGTCATCTTGCTTAAGGAGTTACTCCATTCTTGTTAACTTAATACATTAGATACATGCTGGATAATGGTCGATGTGTGGAGTAATAGTAGCAGATGCAGGCAGGAGTCGGTCTACTTGTCACGGACATGACGCTTATATTCATGACCATTGTCTTAGATATCATTATAATTATGTGCTTTTCTATTAATTTCTCAACAGTAATTTGTTTGCCATCACATGCATTCTTTCGAGAGAGAAGCCTCTAGTGAAAACTATGGCCCCGGGTCTATCTTTTTATCATGTTATTTTCAGATCTATAAAACCCAAAACTCTAAAATACCTTGCTGCATTTTATTTGCCTTTGCTTTATTTTGCACTTTTATTTATCTTTATACCTATCTCTATCATATTTCATCCTTGCAAGTAATCGTGAAGGGATTGACAACCCCTTTATTGTGTTGGGTGCAAGTATTTGTTTGTTTGTGTAGGTACAATCATTGGTGACTTGTGTGTTCCTCCTACTGGATTGATACCTTAGTTCTCAACTGGAGGAAATACTTTTCTCTACTTTGCTGCATCACCCTTTCCTCTAGAAAGGAAAAACCAAAGCAAGCTCAAGAAGTAGCAATGCAATTGGCCCATTATTCCAACAAAACACCATTAAGTTGCAGCATGTTGAATACATGCAGTTGCAGTCGAGGGTGACACTTGCATTTGCATGCCTAATTGCGGACATGCAACTACCCCCTCCCCGATAAAACACCACTAAGTTGCAGACACATTAAAGGCATGCAGTTACAGTCAGGGGCGACACTTGCAGTTGTGTACCTAGTGGAGGACATGCAAATCACCTCGACAAAACACCACTAAGTTACATTCGCATTAAAGACATGTAGTTGCAGTCGTGGGTGATACTTACAGGTACGTGCCTAGTGACACACATGCAACTACCTCCTCCCTGACAAAACACCACATAGTTGCAGTCGCGTTGAACGCATGCAACTGTAATCGAGGGCGATATTTGCAGTTGTGTGCTTATTGGTAGGGGGAAGTTCTGATTCTACTACCATACCACTGTACCTTCTATCATCACCATTCATCTTTGCATAGAAGTTAATGCAAGCAATGTTGGGGAACGTAGTAATTTCAAAAAAATTCCTACGCACACGCAAGATCATGGTGATGCATAGCAACGAGAGAGGAGAGTGTGATCTATGTACCCTTGTAGACCGACAGCGGAAGCGTTAGCACAACGCGGTTGATGTAGTCGTACGTCTTCACGGCCCGACCGATCAAGCACCGAAACTACGGCACCTCCGAGTTCTAGCACACGTTTAGCTCGATGACGATCCCCAGACTCCGATCCAGCAAAGTGTCGGGGAAGAGTTCCGTCAGCACGATGGTGTGGTGACGATCTTGATGTACTACCGTCGCAGGGCTTCGCCTAAGCACCGCTACAATATTATCGAGGATTATGGTGGAAGGGGGCACCGCACACGGCTAAGAATATGATCACGTGATCAACTTGTGTGTCTAGGGGTGCCCCCTGCCCCCGTATATAAAGGAGCAGGGGAAGGTGCGGCCGGCCAGGAGGAGGGCGCGCCAGGAGGAGTCCTACTCCCACCGGGAGTAGGATTCCCCCCCTTTCCTAGTTGGAATAGGATTCGGGAGGGGAAAAGAGGAGAGAGAGAAGGAAGGGGGGGCGCCGCCCCCCTCTCCTTGTCCTATTCGGACTAGGGGGAGGGGCGCACGGCCCAGCCTTGGCCACCTCTCCTCTCTTCCACTAAAGCCCACTAAGGCCCATATACCTCCCGTGGGGTTCCGGTAACCTCCCGGTACTCCGGTAAAATCCCGAAACACTTCCGATATCCAAATATAGGCTTCCAATATATCAATATTTATGTCTCGACCATTTCGAGACTCCTCGTCATGTCTGTGATCACATCCGGGACTCCGAACAAACTTCGGTACATCAAAATGCATAAACTCATAATATAACTGTCATCAAAACCTTAAGCGTGCGGACCCTACGGGTTCGAGAACAATGTAGACATGACCGAGACACGTCTCCGGTCAATAACCAATAGCGGAACCTGGATGCTCATATTGGCTCCCACATATTCTATGAAGATCTTTATCGGTCAGACCGCATAACAACATACGTTGTTCCCTTTGTCATCGGTATGTTACTTGCCCGAGATTCGATCGTCGGTATCTCAATACCTAGTTCAATCTCGTTACCGGCAAGTCTCTTTACTCGTTTCGTAATACATCATCTTGCAACTAACTCATTAGTTGTAATGCTTGCAAGGCTTATGTGATGTGCATTACTGAGAGGGCCCAGAGATACCTCTCCGACAATCGGAGTGACAAATTCTAATCTCGAAATACGCCAACCCAACATGTACCTTTGGAGACACCTATAGAGCTCCTTTATAATCACCCAGTTACGTTGTGATGTTTGGTAGCACACAAAGTGTTCCTTCGGCAAACGGGAGTTGCATAATCTCATAGTCATTGGAACATGTATAAGTCATGAAGAAAGCAATAGCAACACATTAAACGATCGGGTGCTAAGCTAATGGAATGGGTCATGTCAATCACATCATTCTCCTAATGATGTGATCCCATTAATCAAATGACAACACATGTCTATGGTCAGGAAACATAACCATCTTCGATTAACGAGCTAGTCAAGTAGAGGCATACTAGTGACGTTTGGTTTGTCTATGTATTCACACAAGTATTATGTTTCCGGATAATACAATTCTAGCATGAATAATAAACATTTATCATGATATAAGGAAATAAAATAATAACATTATTATTGCCCCTAGGGCATATTTCCTTCAGTCTCCCACTTGCACTAGAGTCAATAATCTAGATTACATAGTAATGATTCTAACACCCATGGAGCTTTGGTGCTGATCATGTTTTGCTCGTGGAAGAGGCTTAGTCAACGGGTCTGCTATATTCAGATCTGTATGTATCTTGCAAATCTCTATGTCTCCCACCTGGACTAGATCCCGGATGGAATTGAAGCGTGTTTTGATGTGCTTGGTTCTCTTGTGAAATCTGGATTCCTTTGCCAAGGCAATTGCACCAGTATTGTCACAAAAGATTTTCATTGGACCCGATGCACTAGGTATGACACCTAGATCGGATATGAACTCCTTCATCCAAACTCCTTCGTTTGCTGCTTCCGAAGCAGCTTTGTACTCCGCTTCACATGTAGATCCCGCCACAACGCTTTGTTTAGAACTGCACCAACTGACAGCTCCACCGTTTAATGTAAACACGTATCTGATTTGCGATTTAGAATCGTCCGGATCAGTGTCAAAGCTTGCATCAACGTAACCATTTACGATGAGCTCTTTGTCACCTCCATATATGAGAAACATATCCTTAGTCCTTTTCAGGTATTTCAGAATGTTCTTGACCGCTGTCCAGTGATCCACTCCTGGATTACTTTGGTACCTCCCTGCTAGACTTATAGCAAGACACACATCAGGTCTGGTACACAGCATTGCATACATGATAGAGCCTATGGCTGAAGCATAGGGAACATCTTTCATTTTCTCTCTATCTTCTGCATTGGTCGGGGATTGAGTCTTACTCAATTTCACACCTTGTAACATAGGCAAGAATCCTTTCTTTGCTTGATCCATTTTGAACTTCTTCAAAACTTTGTCAAGGTATGTGCTTTGTGAAAGTCCAATTAAGCGTATTGATCTATCTCTATAGATCTTAATGCCCAATATGTAAGCAGCTTCACCGAGGTCTTTCATTGAAAAACTCTTATTCAAGTATCCTTTTATGCTATCCAGAAATTCTATATCATTTCCGATTAGCAATATGTCATCTACATATAATATCAGAAATGCTACAGAGCTCCCACTCACTTTCTTGTAAATACGGGCTTCTCCAAAAGTCTGTACAAAACCAAATGCTTTGATCATACTATCAAAGCGTTTATTCCAACTCCGAGAGGCTTGCACAAGTCCATAAATGGATCACTGGAGCTTGCACACTTTGTTAGCTCCCTTTGGATCGACAAAACCTTCCGGCTGCATCATATACAACTCTTCTTGCAGAAATCCATTCAGGAATGCAGTTTTGACATCCATTTGCCAAATTTCTTAATCATAAAATGCGGCAATTGCTAACATGATTCGGACAGACTTAAGCATCGCTACGGGTGAGAAGGTCTCATCATAGTCAATCCCTTGAACTTGCCGAAAACCTTTTGCGACAAGTCGAGCTTTGTAGACAGTAATATTACCGTCAGCGTCAGTCTTCTTCTTGAAGATCCATTTATTCTCAATTGCTTGCCGATCATTGGGCAAGTCAACCGAAGTCCATACTTTGTTCTCATACATGGATCCCATCTCAGATTTCATGGCTTCAAGCCATTTTGCGGAATCTGGGCTCACCATCGCTTCTTCATAGTTCGTAGGTTCATCGTGATCTAGTAGCATGACTTCCAGAACAGGATTACCGTACCACTCTGGCGCGGATCTTACTCTGGTTGATCTACGAGGTTCAGTAGTATCTTGTTCTGAAGTTTCATGATTATTATCATTAGCTTCCTCACTAATTGGTGTAGGTATCACAGAAATTGGTTTCTGTGATGTACTACTTTCCAATAAGGGAGCAGGTACAGTTACCTCGTCAAGTTCTACTTTCCTCCCACTTGCTTCTTTCGAGAGAAACTCCTTCTCTAGAAAGTTTTCGAATTTAGCAACAAAAGTCTTGCCTTCGGATCTGTGATAGAAGGTGTATCCAATAGTTTCCTTTGGATATCCTATGAAGACACATTTCTCCGATTTGGGTTCGAGCTTATCAGGTTGAAATTTTTTCACATAAGCATCGCAGCCCCAAACTTTCAGAAATGACAACTTTGGTTTCTTGCCAAAGCACAGTTCATATGGCGTCGTCTTAACGGATTTTGATGGTGCCCTATTTAACGTGAATGCGGCCGTCTCTAGAGCATATCCCCAAAACGATAGCGGTAAATCAGTAAGAGACATCATAGATCGCACCATATCTAGTAAAGTACGATTACGACGTTTGGACACACCATTACGATATGGTGTTCCGGGTGGCGTGAGTTGCAAAACTATTCCACATTGTTTTAAATGTACACCAAACTCGTAACTCAAATATTCTCCTCCACGATCAGATCGTAGGAATTTTATTTTCTTGTTACAATGATTTTCAACTTCACTCTGAAATTCTTTGAACTTTTCAAATGTTTTAGACTTATGTTTCATTAAGTAGATATACCCATATCTGCTTAAGTCATTTGTGAAGGTGAGAAAATAACGATATCCACCACGAGCCTCAACATTCATCGGACCACATACATCTGTATGTATGATTTCCACTAAATCTGTTGCTCTCTCCATAGTACCGGAGAACGGTGTTTTTGTCATCTTACCCATAAGGCACGGTTCGCAAGTACCAAGTGATTCATAATCAAGTGGTTCCAAAAGCCCATCAGTATGGAGTTTCTTCATGCGCTTTATACCGATATGACCCAAATGGCAGTGCCACAAATAAGTTGCACTATCATTATCAACTCTACATCTTTTGGTTTCAACACTATGAATATGTGTGTCACTACTATCGAGATTTAATAAGAATAGACCACTCTTTAAGGGTGCATGACCATAAAAGATATTACTCATGTAAATAGAACAACCATTATTCTCTGATTTAAATGAATAACCGTCTCGCATCAAACAAGATCCAGATATAATGTTCATGCTTAACGCTGGCACCAAATAACAATTATTTAGGTCTAATACTAATCCCGAAGGTAGATGTAGAGGTAGCGTGCCGACTGCGATCACATCGACTTTGGAACCGTTTCCCACGTGCATCGTCACCTCGTCCTTAGCCAATCTTCGCTTAATCCGTAGTCCATGTTTCGAGTTGCAAATATTAGCAACAGAACCAGTATCAAATACCCAGGTGCTACTGCGAGCATTAGTAAGGTACACATCAATAACATGTATATCACATATACCTTTGTTCACCTTGCCATCCTTCTTATCTGCCAAATACTTGGGGCAGTTCCGCTTCCAGTGACCAGTCTGCTTGCAGTAGAAGCACTCAGTTTCAGGCTTAGGTCCAGGTTTAGGTTTCTTCTCTTGAGTAGCAACTTGCTTGCTGTTCTTTTTGAAGTTTCCCTTCTTCTTCCCTTTGCCCTTTTTCTTGAAACTAGTGGTCTTGTTGACCGTCAACACTTGATGCTCCTTCTTGATTTCTACCTCCGCAGCTTTCAGCATTGCGAAGAGCTCGGGAATAGTCTTATTCATCCCTTGCATATTATAGTTCATCACGAAGCTCTTGTAACTTGGTGGCAGTGATTGGAGAATTCTATCAATGACGCAATCATCTGGAAGATTAACTCCCAATTGAATCAAGTGATTATTATACCCAAACATTTTGAGTATATGCTCATTGACAAAACTGTTCTCCTCCATCTTGCAGCTATAGAACTTATTGGAGACTTCATATCTCTCAATCCGGGCATTTGCTTGAAATATTAACTTCAACTCCGGGAACATCTCATATGCTCCATGACATTCAAAACGTCGTTGAAGTCCCGATTCTAAGCTGTAAAGCATGGCACACTGAACTATCGAGTAGTCATCAGCTTTGATCTGCCAGACGTTCATAACATCTGGTGTTGCTCCAGCAGCAGGCCTGGCACCCAGCGGTGCTTCCAGGACGTAATTCTTCTGTGCAGCAATGAGGATAATCCTCAAGTTACGGACCCAGTCCGTGTAATTGCTACCATCATCTTTCAACTTTGCTTTCTCAAGGAACGCACTAAAATTCAACGGAACAACAGCACGGGCCATCTATCTACAATCAAACATAAACAAGCAAGATAATATCAGGTACTAAGTTTCATGATAAATGTAGGTTCAATTAATCATATTAATTAAAGAATTCCCACTTAGATAGACATCCCTCTAATCCTCTAAGTGATTACATGATCCAAATCAACTAAACCATGTCCGATCATCACGTGAGATGGAGTAGTTTCATTGGTGAACATCACTATGTTGATCATATCTACTATATGATTCACGCTTGACCTTTCGGTCTCCGTGTTCCGAGGCCATATCTGTATATGCTTGGCTCGTCAAGTATAACCTGAGTATTCCGCGTGTGCAACTGTTTTGCACCTGTTATATTTGAACGTAGAGCCTATCACACCCGATCATCACGTGGTGTCTCAGCACGAAGAACTTTCGCAACGGTGCATACTCAGGGAGAACACTTCTTGATAATTAGTGAGAGATCATCTTATAATGCTATCGTCAATCAAAGCAAGATAAGATGCATAAAAGATAAACATCACATGCAATCAATATAAGTGATATGATATGGCCATCATCATCTTGTGCTTGTGATCTCCATCTTCGAGGCACCGTCCTGATCACCATCATCACCGACGCGACACCTTGATCTCCATCGTAGCATCATTGTCGTCTCGCCAATCTTATGCTTCCACGACTATCGCTACCGCTTAGTGATAAAGTAAAGCATTACAGCGCGATTGCATTGCATACAATAAAGCGACAACCATATGGCTCCTGCCAGTTGCCGATAACTCGGTTACAAAACATGATCATCTCATACAATAAAATTTAGCATCATGTCTTGACCATATCACATCACAACATGCCCTGCAAAAACAAGTTAGACGTCCTCTACTTTGTTGTTGCAAGTTTTACGTGGCTGCTACGGGCTTAAGCAAGAACCAATCTTACCTACGCATCAAAACCACAACGATAGTTTGTCAAGTTGGTGTTGTTTTAACCTTCGCAAGGACCGGGCGTAGCCACACTCAGTTCAACTAAAGTTGGAGAAACTTTCACCCGCTAGCCACCTTTGTGCAAAGCACGTCGGGAGAACCTATCTCGTGTAAGCGTACACGTAATGTCGGTTCGGGCCGCTTCGTCCAACAATACCGCCGAACCAAAGTATGACATGCTGGTAAGTAGTATGACTTATATCGCCCACAACTCACTTGTGTTCTACTCGTGCATATAACATCAACACATAAAACCTAGGCTCGGATGCCACTGTTGGGGAACGTAGTAATTTCAAAAAAATTCCTACGCACACGCAAGATCATGGTGATGCATAGCAACGAGAGAGGAGAGTGTGATCTATGCACCCTTGTAGACCGACAGCGGAAGCGTTAGCACAACGCGGTTGATGTAGTCGTACGTCTTCACGGCCCGACCGATCAAGCACCGAAACTACGGCACCTCCGAGTTCTAGCACACGTTCAGCTCGATGACGATCCCTGGACTCCGATCCAGCAAAGTGTCGGGGCAGAGTTCCGTCAGCACGACGGCGTGGTGACGATCTTGATGTACTACCGTCACAGGGCTTCGCCTAAGCACTGCTATAATATTATCGAGGATTATGGTGGAAGGGGGCACCGCCCACGGCTAAGAATATGATCACGTGGATAAACTTGTGTGTCTAGGGGTGCCCCCTGCCCCCGTATATAAAGGAGCAGGGGAAGGTGCGGCCGGCCAGGAGGAGGGCGCGCCAGGAGGAGTCCTACTCCCACCGGGAGTAGGATTCCCCCCCTTTCCTAGTTGGAATAGGATTCGGGAGGGGAAAAGAGGAGAGAGAGAAGGAAGGGGGGCGCCGCCCCCCTCTCCTTGTCCTATTCGGACTAGGGGGGAGGGGCGCGCGGCCCAGTCTTGGCCACCTCTCCTCTCTTCCACTAAAGCCCACTAAGGCCCATATACCTCTCGTGGGGTTCCGGTAACCTCCCGGTACTCCGGTAAAATCCCGATTTCACCCGGAACACTTCCGATATCCAAATATAGGCTTCCAATATATCAATCTTTATGTCTCGACCATTTCGAGACTCCTCGTCATGTCCTTGATCACATCCGGGACTCCGAACAAACTTCGGTACATCAAAATGCATAAACTCACAATATAACTGTCATCAAAACCTTAAGCGTGCGGACCCTACGGGTTCGAGAACAATGTAGACATGACCGAGACACGTCTTCGGTCAATAACCAATAGCGGAACCTGGATGCTCATATTGTCTCCCACATATTCTACGAAGATCTTTATTGGTCAGACCGCATACCAGCATACGTTGTTCCCTTTGTCATTGGTATGTTACTTGCCCGAGATTCGATCGTCGGTATCTCAATACCTAGTTCAATCTCGTTACCGGCAAGTCTCTTTACTCGTTTTGTAATACATCATCTTGCAACTAACTCATTAGTTGTAATGCTTGCAAGGCTTATGTGATGTGCATTACCGAGAGGGCCCAGAGATACCTCTCGGACAATCGGAATGACAAATTCTAATCTCGAAATACACCAACCCAACATGTACCTTTGGAGACACCTGTAGAGCTCCTTTATAATCACCCAGTTACGTTGTGATGTTTGGTAGCACACAAAGTGTTCCTCTGGCAAAGGGAGTTGCATAATCTCATAGTCATAGGAACATGTATAAGTCATGAAGAAAGCAATAGCAACACATTAAACGATCGGGTGCTAAGCTAATGGAATAGGTCATGTCAATCACATCATTCTCCTAATGATGTGATCCCATTAATCAAATGACAACACATGTCTATGGTTAGGAAACATAACCATCTTCGATTAACGAGCTAGTCAAGTAGAGGCATACTAGTGACATTTGGTTTGTCTATGTATTCACACAAGTATTATGTTTCCGGATAATACAATTCTAGCATGAATAATAAACATTTATCATGATATAAGGAAATAAAATAATAACATTATTATTGCCTCTAGGGCATATTTCCTTCAAGCAAACTTCTCTTTCATGTCTCTGACAAAACACCACATAGTTGCAGTCGCGCTGAACTTGAAAGTTTATACATCAACACCACACAACTACTACAATGTGCAAAAATGTTTACGGATTTTTGGCTCAACGTAAATTTTAAAAGATTATACAACTTATTCTAAATTTAAAAATTGAAAAACTTATGTTTCATTAAAAAATCAAAAACATTTTATACAACGAGTGACACTTGCTTATAGTTGACCTATAAATATCCACCGGCCCCTAGTTGCTCGTTTGTTGTACCCGAGATGACGTTACATCAATCCCATTTCTTGTTTGTTTCACCCATCCGTTATTATCTACTACCCCTATAAAAAGAAGAAAGGGCGGAGAACCAAACAATCAGACCCATCCATCAATAAGATCTAATGGCTCTTAATCCTCCGGTGTTTAACGCAAACAAACCACGAGCCAAATCCATCGATCGCTAATCTGCCTGCCGTTTAGGAAAAAAACCGTTGCCCGCACACGACAACACGACCTCTCCCCTCCTTGCTGCACGACCTCTCTCGCCCCCTCCTCCCCGCACGTCTCTCGCCCCCTCCTCGACCTCTCTCGACCCCTCCTCCTCCCACGCCGTTCGCCACCCCGCCGTTCCTCCCGCAGCCTCGCGCCACCGTTAGCCGCAGGAGCCGCCCCGCCGCGCCCGGAGCCGCCTCCCACAGCCGCAGCCGTCGCCCCGGGATCCGCCCCGCCGGCCCTTTGCCGCGCCTCCTGCAGCCGCGCCCATCGCCGTGGGTCTCCACGCCCGTCGCCCCACCCTGCCGGCCCTTCGCCATGTGTCGCCGTCGTCGGAGCCGTCCTCTTTTGCTTCCCGACGGCCTAATGCAAGTAAGTTTCTTTTACACTTTCAACCAAAGGGATTGATCAACTAGGTGGTAATAGATGCGCAATATATCCTAAATATTTGGGCAGACTGATTAGTTAGATTAGTTTCATCAGCGAAATTATGTGAATGCTACTGTTGGCATAAACCTGTCTATACAGCCTATAGGGAATCGCAGACTTTGTGTGCATTTACGAATTTCCCGGAGAGCCGCCATGGGCGCTCTGGTTGACACCACCTTCTTCACATCTTCTCTGGCGAGGAAAACGTTGCACACACGGCTTGAGGAATGAGGACCCTCCCTCTCCTTCAGAGGAATGTTTAATTGCAAGTAGTAAATCTTTCTTCCCGCCCATATCTTGACAGATTTGGCCACCAAATTATTCATCTCGAATACTTGAAACTGCAAGCATCAGACCAAGCTAAGCATCATATTCAAAGAATATGCATCTTTACTACATGATTTGGTTTCTTTAATTTCCTATTGCTGAACTGTGCAGCGGTTTTTGTTCATGCATTTGGGTTCTATAGTCCTACATTAGGGTTCTGCTTAGGGGATTTTGTTCATGCATGACTCACTGTACAATAGGAATTGTTGAGAATTCATAAACAATAAAAGTTTTCTGCTTGCGTGACAATTACTCAAATATCAGACTTTTTATGTTTAATTATTTAATTGATCAACAACCTACATGTATTACTTTCTGGAGCAGCCTCCCCTTATACAATTATGACCTTCTATTCATAGATGATAGACTATGTTCTAGAGCAGCCGGTATGAGCTTCATGTATTCTGCTGATTCATAAGAGGTTCACTTGGTGCAGATGATGAGGCTCTTGGAATGGTTCCTGTAGCACGGGAATTTTGATGCCATGGAGTTAATATATAATCTGAAATATAATATAAGAAGAAGGAAATGCATTTTGTTAAGTTTCCTCCACATTGCAGTAAGGGTTAATCCATCCACCCTCTCTTCTCACCACGCACACCCTGGATTGGATCCATGTGGTAGCTGGTGATTCCAGGCTTCTGTGTGTGTATTTGGTGACAGGCTCCTGTGTGTGTATTTGGTGACATCTTGTTACACTATAGGACGAAAAAATTAGTTTCAGGAGAATTGGGTTCCAGACTTCCAGTAGTAACAAAGTGCAATTCGGTGGAACCGTGAAAGGTCCTGTAGCTTGGATGCGCAGGGGAGGCTGAAGATTACAATATTTTTAATTTCTTGATAATTTATTTGACGTGGATTGTAATTTATATGACCGGAGTAGATTCGAATTTGCATGGTGTGGATCCCAAAATTGGTTCCTTATACTGAACATTCATTTGTGATGGAATTTCTGTACAACTACTGAATTTACCTTGTGCTAAAGAAGAGCTCAGGGAGCAGGATAAGGAGAAAAGAGCTAGAAAGAAAAATACATGTGAGATTCAATAAAATAATGATTTCTAACCGGTAGTTTTTTCACATTTCCATATATAGGACCAGTATAGTTTGCTTTTAATTAACGACCTTCACAGATTGAGGCAACCGCAGACCCTGTAAAAGCTGCTTGAGAAGAACTTCAAGGACCTTCTTAAGGACATCCAATGCCTAAAATGGTCTCTTCTGGTTACCATGGTTGTCACTTGAATTATAGCTTTGATCCCTTTTATATTATCCATGATATACAATTAACTTCAAAATTGTTCAGCTCATGTTAATGTTTACTACAAGATTGTTCCTTGCAACGACGGACGAGCTATCATGTAGTATAATCCTACTTTGGGTGTTGGATATAGGATAGAGGTATGGGGTTCTATGTAGGTTGTTCATCATGAGTTTCTTTCACCATTTTATTGTCCCGGTATTGCAGAGTCAATAGGATTACGTATCCTTGTATATGATTCTCTGCTTAGTTGCACCTTTTGCCAACAGTAGAAAAACTCAACCATCTTTTTAAGAAGCAATTTGAAGGATGTCGATCTTGCAATATATTTATTCCTATATTGTAGTGTTTTCTGTCAAGATGATAGACACACTATATTATAATATGTACCATGCTGATAAAGAAATCAAATTATTATTTTTGTGTATATTGCACAGACGACATATTATGTGGTTGAAGAATATACATGCATAGGGAAATGATGCATAGTTTGATCATTTTGTGCATTTGCCACTTTTTAGCTTATTATGATTATTGCATCATCTGGTTACAATATTGGTGCTTTTTGTTAGTAGTATAGTATGTTTCATATTTCATCCATTGTACACATTTAGTGTAGTATTGTTACTTCATGATGGTTTGTTTTGATATTTTCGTTCTGCATGTGTTTTCATTTGATCTCTTGACATCTATTAAAATTCAGATGTTTTTCTGACAATTATAGCATCTTTATGATGCCACAGGTGAGTGACACGTCAAGTCCCCTGAGGAGCACCAGTCTCAGAACATAATTATCTCTTCAAGGTAAAAATATTGAGCAAATAATGAAGCGAAGGAAGGTTGTTGTTCCTGTCTTCTGCTACTGCCAGCCTCAACACCAGCCCTTCTACGCCTACTTCAAAGGCCCCCACCAACAGCAAAAATGCTATCTTATTTGATCCGTGTGAAATTGAGAGGGTGATAGGCTAGAACTTAAGAGAGTTGCAAACGCATGTGCTACTGCTACGCAATTACAGATGTATTCTTCACTGTTGTGTATTCTAAGACCGGTAGGTAGTACCCTTCCATTCAATGGAGAATTGGATCAGGGGCGGTTGCCCGGTTGGTTTACAAATAATCCTTTTGCAACTTGCCAGAGCAGCCAACTAGCTTAAACTTGTGCTTGTTGAAGGCAGAATTTCAGCCTACCTATATTTATGGATAATGCATATGCATCCTTAATGGGGTACACGTGCACATGCACGTGCTGTGATTACTAGTACTAGTAAAACTTCCATTGTCTTTCCGAGCGGACGTGGGCGGTTGCCACATAGTCGCATGGAGACGGCCGGCGTCCCTTCTGCAGTCACGTCGCTTTGCTGTCTGCCGAAGCGGTGCGTCTCTCCCATATGCATGCATGCATCCATTGGCTAGCGGCTGGACAGACACAGGAGGGGCTATAAATCGTCCGGCGCTAAACCCCGCACTGGGGGCGTGATGTCCTCAGTCGCGGCGTCCACGTTTTTTTTAAAAAGTCAATTTCGGCGCAAACACGGCTCAAATTTAACGCAAACATAGACGAGTTCGTTCAAATTTAAACATATTTTACAAAAAAGAACTAGCACGAGCTGCCCCTGCCGTCTCCATCGCCGCTCCTCGCCGTCTACCTCGCCGCTCGCCGCCCGCCTTTGCAGTTCTACATGCAGAGGAGGCGGTAGAACCGCGTGTAGTCGCCGCCGCCGTCGTCCCTGCTGCATCCCTTCCCCGGTTGGCGCGGCGGGTTGGACGGTCCGGGGGCGTCGTCGTCGTCGTCGCTGTCGAGGACCACGATGCCGTGCTCGTCCTCGCGCCCACGCTTGCGGGCAGCGATCTCCTCCAGGGCCCGGCGCTGCCGGACCATCTCGTCGTGGAGGTAGTCATCCCGCGCCCACCGTAGGGCGTCCTCGTCGGAGAAGCCGCGCCAAGCTATCTCCTCGTACTCTGCGGGGAGGCCGGGCTCCTGCTTGGGCTCGACGAGGACGAAGCGGCCAGTGGAGGGGCGGAGTCGCCGATGCGGACGCCGGAGATGCGGGTGCGCGCGCTGACAGACGTGTCCTGGGGCTCCGGCTTGACGGGGCGGAGGCAGGGAGAGCCCGACGAGCGGCCGGACGAGGAGGAGGACGCCCCGGACCGCTCCATGCGCCTCGGCGTCCAGGAGCTTCTACGGCGGCGTGAGAAGGACGGGGGAGCGGGGTACTCGAGGCGCGGCGTGTTGCCGCCCTCGATGTACTCGAGGACGGCCTCCAACGTGCGGCCGGGCACGCCCCACCACCGGCGCCGGCCCTCGGAGTTGAGCCTGCCGGAGGGCACGACGCCGTTGGTGGCCTCGAGCTGCTCGGCGTGACGGCGACGGAAATAGGGCTCCCAGAGCAGGCTGTCGGGATGTACCGTGGCCCCTCCCTCGCCGCCCGCGGCAGGGACGCGCGGATACGTGCGATCTCCTCACGCCGCGCCGCCCCGATGGGTGGTGGTGGCACCGGCACGCCGCCGGCGCTGATCCTCCAAGCCCCGAGCACTCGCATGTCCGGCGGGACCGGGTACTCGGCCTCGAAAAGGAGGCGAGTCTCGTCCTCGTGAAGATGGCGGCGCCCGAAGCCATTCACCGCCGCGCCGTCGCCTGGAAAGCGCTCGGCCATTCTTCTGAACTGGAGACGGCGGGAGGAGGAAGGGGGGAGAAATGGGCGCGTCGGCGGTGGAGTATCTGTGCGTGCCTCCGGTGCGCTGGTGGTCGGCTTATATGGGCGGAAGCGCCGCGTGGTAGGCTTGGCCGGCGCGTTACGCGTGGCTTGATGGCGTGGCGGCCGAGGGGATGCGCGTCGCCCGGCCTTCACTGTGCCGCCC
Source organism: Triticum aestivum (assembly GCF_018294505.1). Classification (NCBI taxonomy): domain Eukaryota; kingdom Viridiplantae; phylum Streptophyta; class Magnoliopsida; order Poales; family Poaceae; genus Triticum; species Triticum aestivum. The sequence continues at coordinate 539,821,688 of NC_057794.1, forward strand.
GTGAGGCATCAATGGAGGCTGACCGGCGCGGCAGCGCGCGCAGCGCGCAGCTTTGGCATTGATTCGTCGTGGGAAATGAGGCGATGAGGACAACGAAGCGGCGAGAAGGGAGTCGAGTCGCTGACGCGGCTGGCCCGCGGCTCTTCGTGCCAAAAACGATTCGCCCGATGCCCTCGAGCGACCCCCAGCGCGTCGGGTTCGGCTTGGGTCCGCCGGCACCAATTTCGGTCCGATCCGACGAAAACTGGGCCCTTGGGAACGTGACTGGACCGATTTTTTGGCGTCGGCGGCCGAAAAATCTCCTGGGGGCCTTCTTGTGGGCGCGGCTCCATATGCTCTCAACACGCACGTGCACTAGTAAAACTGCTGCCGATCCATGCACTGGAGTTTGATTGGCTAAACTAACCAGCCAATCCATAGACTAACACTAACACACGTACATGCTCTAGTCATGTGACTTTGCCACACGTACACACATACACTCTAATTTGTGAAGATTAACAGAGGGAGAAAAGAGGGGATTAAAACCCAGATTTTAATCTATTATTTCTAGCAACCATCAGACTAGAACTCTTAATTAAAATCTCACTATAATTTACATTGGCCACATAAAATATTCTTACACCAATTACATTCAGATTGGAAGTATAAGACCATCTGATCTCAATATACTCACCCCCCACAACCCACACACACGCGCTTGCTAGGTGAAACTTCTCGATATTTGTACAAGATGAACCAAATGTCGTGCACAATGATGGTGGTTGTTGTGTAGTTGGTGCACTTCATCGTGATATAAAATTATCTATTGCATAGCTAGGAACCACATGTAGTATCCTTATGGTTAGGTGCTACTTAGTTACAAAAAAGTAGGGGGTCAAATTTTTTTGCGCACACGCAAAAGCATTGCGTGCCGATATATTAGACAGAAGGGGAATGTACATAGGTACAGATTGTGGCAGTAGATCACGACCAAGAATACAACCGCTGGGGAGATGGTGATGATCGGGCAGCCAACAACTCCAGCCCAGGACGGCCTAAGATTTCGAGCTAACTATCTCCAGATTACGTCCAACTCCTTAGCTCTTGCCATCCTCCATAGTTGGCCCTCATTTGCAATTTTGACGCCGAGCTACTGCTCGGTGCACATCTCCGCTCCGAAGAGTCTAGCATTGCCCTCAAGCCATAACATCCAAAGCACAAGAAGCACCAAGCTGTCGTGGCCTTGGTGTGTCTACGTGGGGCAATGCAACGCGTGTGGTGGTCCACCGATCGGTGACGTGAGCACCACATCCGGGGGAGATACGTCAAGTCGTAGCGCGCAAGGGTGGAGGTCTAGATAGTCCTCGAGTATTGGCACCCGGTGGCGAAGTTTGCAGAGGCCTCCGGTGGCGATGAGCAGAGTGTGTAGGCTCCATGGTTAGCGAGGCCATGTCACTGCCGCCGGTCGGCTGTCGAGAGGCGGTCTTGGACCACTAACCACGCGCTCAATTTCAATGTGGTAGTATGATTACTGATTTCAGTTAGTGTTTAGTGGTCCTCGAGTATTGAGATAATGTGATTTATTTGTGTGCACCCCAAAAAAGGTGGGAGCGACCTTTGCAAGGGATAGTCCTTAATTAGTGATTTCAATAGAATGACGACGATTTGAGCGAGCGAGGAGGTAGTGAGCGTGGTGCAACCCATCTAATAGTACATTAGTAGCCATTGGGCTGCCCCACTTCCAAATTCAAACCGATCTGGCGGGCTAAGACCCCCCCCCCCCCCCCCCCCCCCCCCCCAAGATAAAGATGTTCATGTGGCAAGCTATTAGGGGTTAGTTTCGTGCGGCTGATCAAATTTGTAAACGGAATGGGTCTGGTTCTGATCGGTGCGCCCTTTGTGCATCTTTTGAGAATTTTGATCATATTTTCTTTGGGTGTGTTCTTGCCAAGTTGGCCTAGTGCTATATTCGTTCATGGTTGGATGTTTCTTGGCCCCAACTCCTTTGCCGAACTCCGTTCTATGTCGTATGCGTTGCAGGGCCAGACCAAGAGGTTGTTCTGGTTTGGGTTCTCAATGATTTGCTGGTCCTTGTGGACCACTAGGAACAAATTTACTATCGAGCAAATCTTTCCTAACAGACCGATTGACTGTTTGTTTAAAATGTGTATCTTCTTACAGCTGTGGAAATTATTGACTCAAGAGATTGATCGGGACGCAACGGAGGTGCTTAATTCCATGGACCGGGCTTCTGCTTTCTTGTTGACTCAACAAGATCCTGCCACCCAAGCTTAATCATCATTGCGTATCTGACGTGATTGCTGTAGGTTGTTGGCTTGCGCGCCTTTTTCTTTCTTATTGTTGTTGCTGGGCTGTGTGTCGTGAACTTCATCAGGCCGGTGTGCCTTCTTGTTTGCTTATGTGCTTGTTGGCCCAGGTGGGCGGTACTTTGTTATGTTGTTGTCGTGTGTGTGAACTCTGCCTGGAGGTTTTATCTATACAATCGGACATATGCCATTTCTTTAAAAAAAATCGTATGCACGGCTAGCTGGGCACAGTTATGTCCCGCTCGCTGCAAGACATAACTGTGCCCAGTTAGCCGTGCATACGAGGGATGACCCAGTACCTTTCATCAGGTTGATGTCATGATGACATCATGCATGTTTCTTTAATATTTTGAAATATTTAATTAAACGTACCCGATTAAATTTAAAAAATACATATATTTTAAAACTTAAATTTGATTAAAATAGTAAACATGTGGTTGTGAAAAATGTTAGCGCAGTGTACAAAAGTTGTTGTCGTCATTCAAAAAATATGTTTGTGTCTTTAAGAAAAAATTATTTGTAACACGAAAATGTTCATGTGTTTCAAGAAAATGTATGTGGCATTATTAAAAATGTTAATGATGTATTCCTGATGTATACGATAAATATAAAACAAGTATGAAAGAAGTAGACGTTAGACATATATAAAAAAATGTTAATCATGTATTTAAGAAATGTTAAACATGTATAGAAAAAGGTTTCTGATGTATACGAAAAATATAAAATATATACATGAAAATATAAACATCAAAACATATATTTGAAAAAAATTGTTAATTATGTATTTCAAAATGTGAAAGATGTATAAACAATGTTGCTGATGTACACGGAAACTCTACAACATGTATGAAAGAAAGTAGACATTAAAAAAATGTTAATCATGTATTTCATAAAAATTAAGCGTGTCTAAAAAATATCCCTAATGCATATCAAAAATATACATTGTGCATGCGAAAATGTAGACACGTGCTGCAAAAAAAACATGATAAAAACCTGAAAGAAAAAAGGAAAGGAGTCGGGCTACGGGTGCGCAGCCGGCTCCCATTTGATCGCCGACCAAATGGTGACACTTTCATTAAAAAATTGTGACACTCCCATTTTGTCGTCACGTCCACATTGTTGACTTGCCATAAAAAAATGCAATAGCCCGCACTTCTCCACGGCTTCTTATTCCGGCTGAATTGACACAAATGACCTGAAGGCGTAACATATTTACAGAACGAACTGTCTATGAAACTATTTCACCTAGCTAACCCTTTTGTGTAGCGCCCAACGCCTAGGCGCTATGGCATAGCGCCGTTCTAACATGCGCTACACTCCGTGCAACGTGGTGTGGCACAGCCAGGTATACAAAGTGACCTTGTATACAAAAACAGAAGGAGTATAACATGTTTGGGATATTTCAATATGAAGTACTTACAAAAATGAGTGAACAGTCACGTTAAAACATGTTTTATATACATCCGATTTTGAAAAAAAGCTAGAACATCTTATATTTGTGAATGGGGAGAGTATTATAGAAATAGATAAATTTCTCTATAAACTTGGTCAAACTTTGCGACTTTTGACTTCCATGAAAATCATTGTGCACTATATTATATGGGAGAAAGGGAGTATTGAATTAATTTGGTGCAGCTTAAATACTTCAATATTGAAGCCCACAGAAATAGGATATTAGGTTTCATCCCAACAACATATAATTTAGACTTCAGCTCAAAGCCTAATGTAACTCATCTCTACTCCCCATAAATGCTACTTCCTTCGTCCTAAAATATAAGAGCATTTTTGGTACCACACTAGTGTAAAAAATGATCTTATATTATGGTGAAAGTGCTAGTGATCGACTAGAGGGGGGTGAATAGGCGATTTTTATGAAAGTCTTCAAAACATGGAAGTTTTGAAGACAAACGATAGAAATAAACCTATTATCATGCAGCGGAAGGTAGACTACACTAAGCAAGACATAGTCAAGTATTCAATGAAGTGAAAGCACAACGACTAATAGCAGCTAGGCAGTATAGATCAGGTAGGAAGATAGTGTGAAGCCAATCAGAAGAAGCGGTCACTCAGTGAAGACAAAAGATAATGCAATCATACAATGACTTGACTAGAGCCAACAGTAAGTAAAGGAATGGGAAGGATGAAACCAGTGACTCGTTGCAGACAATGATTTGTTGTACCAGTTCCAGTTGCTGTGACAACTATACGTCTGTTTGGGAGGCTGAGATTCAACTCAGAAGGCCGTGTCTTCACCTTATTCCCCTTGAGCTAAGGACACCCAGTCCTCGCCCAATCACTCTGGGAAGTCTTCAAGGTAGACTTCCAAACCTTTACAGACTTCATTCACCGGCGATCCACAATGACTCTTGGATGCTCAGAATGTGACGCCTAACCGGCTGGAGGATTCACAGTCCTCAAGTGTAATAAGTCTTCAAATCACACAGACAGGAAGACTTAAGTGATGCCTAACACTCTTTGGCTTTGGGTGTTTAGGGCTTTATCCTCGCAAGGAATTCTCTCTCAAAGGCTTCGAGGTGGGTTGCTCTCAAACGACAAAAGCCGTACACTAACTCTGAGCAGCCAACCGTTTATGGTTGTAGGGGGTGGGCTATTTATAGCCACTAGGCAACCCGACCTAATTTGTCCGAAATGACCCTGGGTCACTAAGGAACTGACACATGCTCCAACGGTCAGATTTCAAACACACACGGCAACTTTACTTGGGCTACAAGCAAAGCTGACTTATCCAGCTCTGGATAAGATTTGCTCTCATTGTCTTCGCTCGAAGACATAGGATTTTTGGTTAAGCATCACTTCAGTCATTCTGACTGGTTCACTTGGACCCCACTTAACAGTACGGTGGTTCCTATGACTCAACAAAGAAGAAAAAGAACGACGAAACAACTAAGTCTTCGCGCTCCATAGTCTTCACTCGATGTCTTCTCTTGTCATAGTCTTCAATGTGACTGTCTTCACATACCACATTTGACTTCAATGTCTTCATACATTTTTAGGGGTCATCTCTGGTAGGAAAACCGAATCAATGAGGGACTCCTACCTGTGTTATCCTGCAATTCTCACAAACACATTAGTCCCTCAACCAGGTTTGTCGTCAATACTCCAAAACCAACTAGGGGTGGCACTAGATGCACTTACAATCTCCCCCTTTTTGGTGATTGATGACAAACTGGTTGAAGTTTTCAACGGGGAATAAAATATGTGAAATTGTAAAGGATAGGATATTGTCTTCATAAGTTGCAAAGGCTCCCCCTGAAGATGTGCATATAAGCAATTTGCTCTTGGAACGCAAAAGCACATGGCAGGTTGTACTTGTGGAGATCCTCTTCAACCTATGATGACAATTCATCATGCATGATATGATGTAACGAAGATAATGACATGCATAATGGAAAATGGACGTCTGCAAAATGATCTAAGTGCGGAAGTTATCATCGCACATGCGGAATTTATCATCGCATCACAGAATAGCAAATAAGTAGCAAACGACCATCGAGTTTAAGTGTTACAACTCAAAGAACCAAATGTACCAAAAACGAGAATTGTAAGCACTTGGCAAAAGTAGCAAAAAGTAAAGCCCTAACCACCCATATGGACCCGCTTGAAGACTATCAACTCATATGCTTCTCCCCCTTTTGTCAGTAAGGACCAAAAAGGTTTGAAGACATAGAGCACCTACTCGTTCCCATGAGGTGCAGGTGAGGCAGCAGGGTCATTGTTGAGGTTCGGTGGTGCAGAAGAACTTGGTGCAGTGTCGACACGCGCTGTAGTTGGAGGAGGTGAAGTTGCATCATCTTGGTCATCGATGACTCTGGCATTCACTGTCGCAGCTGAGGACGAGTAGTCAGAGTCTTCAAGTGAGGGAGTCCGACGCAAGTGAGCATTTCTGGGAGGAGTTGAGTCAAACTTGAACCATTCGGTGAAGCCATCGTCTTGCAGATCAGCTTCAGCACTAAGTAAGGTCAAACTCTTCCATGACCTCCGACGGGTTTCATGAGTGACAAAGGCATTCTTGGTGGCAAGATTGCGAATGCGGTTGACATCCACCAAGAGACTTTGCATCTGACGCTTAAGCCAGTCGTGATGTTTGTCCTGTTTCTGATGCAGCGCGACGAGAAGCTCTCGGTCATTTAGGACACGAGATCGCCTTCGAGGCCTTTGCGCAATGGTGCTACCAGTGGTGTCAGTTTGAGCGCGAGGGGCACGTGTATTACCAGCAAGAGGATAAACACGAGAAACTATTGGAACTCCTTCAATAGGCTGGGTGAAGCTTTGGTGATCAACATTGTGATGATAAATGGGATCCTTAGCCGGCTCTGGGTAAATAGCTTCAACTGACAGATCAAACTCTGGCAATAATATGAGATGATTGCGCGCAGACGGCTGATAGTTGAAGGCGGAGTGACGCTTGATAAGACGCATGACCCGTGGAGCATAGAATTTCAACCCAAAAATGTTGGAGCCGGATGCAGCCAACTGCCTGATGAAGAAGTCTTGAGCATTGAAGCTGATGCCATTGAAGATATAGAAAACCAAAGTCTTCATTGCTCCTTCAAGCTTCGCTGCAGATGAATGTCCTCTAGGTCTTCAAGCTGGAGGGTCGGACACGTTCTCCTCGAGAACAACATCTTGATGGGACGGGGGTGTAGCAACTCTTTCAACTCTTGGTGCTTCTTCTTCATCGACTGATGCAGCCGGAATATCTTCAGCCATTTTGGCTTCGGACTCAGACACGTGCATAGTGGGAGTGACTTGGGGCCTTGGTCCTTTGCGAAGCCTGCGTAATGCTGGCGACGCTTGTGGAGATGGAGTGCACTGGGCCTCAAAGTCATCGTCATCTTGCACTGGTGGGGTAGCTTGCGGTTGGGGAGAGTTTGGAGTGTCTTGTCGTTGTGGGTGATTAGCCCACGATGCATCCTGAGCAGTTGGCGTCAGAGGACGACCAATGCTGATGAGTTTCCTGTGCATGAGCACAGGCGATGATACCAATTGGTGCTCGATCTGAGGAAGGACTTCATCATCTTCAACATTGTCGTCAGGACCAATGTCTTCAGCTGCGGTGGGGTCAACACCTGGATTGTCTTCAGCTTCAGGAGCCTCTAGAGAAGCAGGCTCATGAATTACCACTTGATGTTCTTGATTTTCAGACGCAGGACGAGCCACTGAGATTGGCTCGACCTCAAGGGGCTCTGTGGGAGCAGCCCGATCTCTCTTCTTGGTTTTGCGTGTCTTAGTTGGAGGAGCATCATTAGTGGTGCCTTTGGTTTTGCGCTTTCTGGCTTCAGCTTCAGCAGCCCTTGTTTTCTTTAGTTCTGAAGCCATTGTGGGGACCTTAGGCTTCGAGCCTGTCATACTGGCTGGGAAGACAATTGGATGTACTTCCTGCCTTGGTGCTTCGGGTTCTGCCACATCTGGCTTCTTCTTCTTGGCTGCCATTCTGGGGTCGATTCCTGGTCGCCCCAAGGCCTTGCGCTTTTCAGCCTCATTGTATCCTTGGACACATTTAGCAGCAAGATCCTTCATGCGCTCACGAGAACCTTTGGCTTCTTTGCGTTTGGTTCGGAATGCTTCCTTAAGCTCATGCATCATAGTCTGGAAGTTCTGAATGTCTTCAACATGGAGCTTGGCCATGTGCTTCTTGAACTGAGCCTTTTCATAATCTATCTTATGCTTCAGTTCAACAATCTTCTGAGCTAGAGCCAGCTCAACAGCAATGGCTCCATGGAAGGCGACGCTGAGGCCAATGGGAAGCTGAAGATCATCAAAGCTGACATTTGGACTGTCAAACCACTCATCAATGAACGTGTTGATGATTCAACATCAAAGAGAGGAAGGTCATTGAAGATTTCTGCCTCTTGCTTGCTCTTGATCAACTGCTCAAGAGCATCATCGCCAAGATCGTCGTCGTTGGACAGATCAATGGCGTCATTGCACAGAATAGCAGCAGCGGTCAGTGCTTGGCTAGTGGGTTGCAAGAGCATCTTCACTTTGGAGGGCTTGGAGATGCGTGAAAAATCTTCAGACTGCACACTGAGTTCAGGAGGTGCAGTGGCTAGAGGCTTCGCCCGTGAGACCTTTGGTGCAGGGGCGGGCTTTGAAGCTTTAGGCTTTTTCAGCTTCTTTGGCTTCGGTGGTACAGGCGCTTCATCAGATTCAGCATCGTCTGCAGGTTGATCCATGACTGCCCCTTGAACCATAATATGAGTGATGAGACCTTCCAGGTTGTAGAAGGGCCCAACAAGATTGGGTTCAGCTTCGCGTGAGCCATCGGCACGAGGAGCAGAGGGACCTGGGTTGAAGTCTAAGCCTCGCGACTTCTTATTTTCTTTGGCCGAGTTCCTGGCAAACTGAAGGTTGCACTTGAACAGATTGTCGTCACGACACCATAGCAGTGACGATGGGTCCGCATCTGCAGGTTGTGGTCCACGGACCATAAAAGGATAGAAGCCTTGTTCAATGGCTTCAGCTCTAGACCTGGGTTGAAGATTTTTGTATAGGATGTCTCCCCACGGTTGCTTGATGGAATTCTTCTCAGCATACTCCTGGGTCACGAACCTTTACTTGAACCACTGTTCTGCCCAATATCTTCGAATCCATTGGATTCGAGTTTTTCGCTGATTGTAGTCCTCCTCCGGATCTGTCTTGTACAGCTCATAGAGGTCAGGAGGCAAATCTCTTGAGGTGTTGCCATGAAGCTGTCTGCCACCCTTCCTTGCAGATTTTTCTGGTGCCATGAAGTTTAAACTGAAAGGCTTCGACACTATCAAAGTCTTCCGTCCACTGGTCAGACAGGAACTGGCTTCAGGAGAATTTATATGATGCTGTAAGAATTCTGTAAATGAATGCAGACTATGAGAACCAAGGGATTCTCCCACGGACATGTACCTATGATAGCATTAAGGTGCGAGGGAAGGGGAAGAGGTCATATGCATTCTCAGAAGATTTTGAAGATAAATCAGTTTAGAAGACATTGACTTCATAGTGCGAAGACATTCACTCATAGATAGAGAGTTGGTTCCAGATTTGTACGAATCCACGAATAAGTACAAGTGGGGAATCTAACTACTTTGTGAAGCATAAGTGAACATTCTAGGAATATTATGAGATGCAGCATGAAATAGATTCAACTTGTGTGAATAGAAACTGTTGTGGTAGAAAATGACGAATCTATAGGATCAAAGAGGCCGTACAAAGGAGGTTTTATTTACCACACGAAGAACTGCTAGACGGAGTGGGAGAGGAGGCCGAGCAGTTCGATCTTCCGTGCCCTAACTTGGCGACGGAGGACACCTACGGCGATAGTGGAGAAGACGATGTCCGTGGCCGGCGTGAAGACATCGTCGGTGAGGTCGCGGCAGTGAAGCGCTTCGTCACCGGCGTCATCGAGGGCTAGCGGTGGCGCTAGGGTTTGTGCGAGAGAGGAAGAAGGGATAATGACTGTGGTGAGGCGTGTATTTATAGGGATAGGGACGGTACAGTGTTATTACACAGGTGCCCTGGCGATTCACATCTGAAGGACACGTGGCTATCATGCAACACATCGGAGGTTGTTCCACATTCCCACGCACACCTGGATTGTTGGGTGGCCGTTCCCACTTCTCCGGGTTTCAGGTGAAAGGATTTAGCATTGAAAACGGATTAATGTGTGTCTCTGTGTCTTCTACTGACAAGGATGCAGAGAAGACATTTTGACAGTGTCAATAGAATGCATATGATTTGGATAGATAGACTTAGGAAAGAAGCATGGAGGGGTTAGGGTCCGATCACATTCACTTACTTCAAAAGATTCAGCAAGAAGACATAGCTATAAGTGAATGTTGTAGAGGACAGAAACCAAATCAGTATGTTGAAGATAAACATGAAGACATTTTAACATTGAAGACAGACAAAATGCGAAGACTTTGCAAATGTAACGCCATGAGAAAAACACTTCAAAGGGAAAAAAATTGATGGTGGCGTTACCCACCGTATAGGAAATATTAGACCCAGACACAGCGCACAATTATCATGGAGCTCCGAAGTCAAATTCCATGTTAATATATTCACACTCAGAATGTAAGTCTTCATTGATTGAAGATATACTTTACTTCGTGTGTTGCACATCTAAGTCATCAACATGCTTAAGTGTTAGGATGTGTGCCTGATCACAGGACATTTGAGGATTCCAAGATATTTGGCTCACACCGTAACTTACAAAACCTCTTCACATCCAAGGGCTTGGTGAAGATATCTGCCAATCGCTCTTTAGTGTTGACGTGTATGATATCAATATCTTCCTTCATAACATGATATCTGAGAAAGTGATGATGAATTTCAATGTGCTTTGTCTTCGAGTGCTGAACTGGGTTGTTGGCAATCTTGATGGCGCTTTCATTGCCACAGTAGAGTGGCACTTGCTTCAGATGAATGCCATAGTCTTTGAGTGTTTGCTTCATCCATAGAAGCTGAGCGCAGCAAGATCCAGCAGCAATGTATTCAGATTCAGCAGTGGAGAGACATACACAGTTCTGCTTCTTTGAAGACCAACATACAAGTGATCGTCCCAGAAAATGACATGTGCCTGATGTAGACTTGCGATCCACCTTGTCACCAGCATAATCAGCATCCGAGAATCCAACTAGATCAAACTCTGAGCCCTTTGGATACCATAATCCTAGTGTTGGGGTGTGAGCCAAATATCTAAGAATTCGCTTCACAGCTAAGTGATGCGATTCCTTTGGTGCCGCTTGGAACCGGGCACACATGCAAACACTAAGCATGATATCTGGCCTAGATGCACATAAATAAAGCAAAGAACCAATCATGGAGCGGTATACCTTTTGATCGAACTCTTTACCATTGTCGTCGGGACCCAGATGGTGTTTGGCTGGCATTGGCGTCATGTAGCCTTTGCAGTCTTGCATTCCAAATTTCTTCAGGCAATCTTTGAGGTATTTCTCTTGAGATATGAAGATGTCGTTGCGTTGCTGACGTATTTGAAGACCAAGGAAGAACTTCAGCTCACCCATCATGGACATCTGATATTGCTCTTGCATCATATATCCAAACTCTTCACTGTATTTCTGATTAGTGCAGCCGAAGATAATGTCATCCACATATATTTGGCACACAAACAGTTCACCATCATATGTCTTCGTGAAGAGAGTGGGATCCAGGGAACCAGGTTTGAAGCCTTTGCTCTTCAGGAAGTCTTTGAGTGTGTCATACCAAGCCCGAGGGGCTTGTTTGAGGCCATACAGTGCCTTGTTGAGCTTGTACACCATGTCAGGATGTTTTGGATCTTCAAAGCCAGGCGGTTGTGCAACATACACTTCTTCTTCAATCTTGCCATTGAGAAAAGCGCTCTTCACATCCATTTGATACAGAAGAATGTTATGATGATTTGCATAGGCCAGCAGTATGCGTATAGCTTCAAGCCTAGCCACAGGAGCAAATGTTTCATCGAAGTCAATCCCTTCAACTTGAGTATATCCTTGAGCAACGAGACGAGCTTTGTTTCTGACAACTTGACCATGCTCATCTTGCTTGTTGCGATATATCCATTTAGTGCCTATTATATTGTGCTTACGAGGATCAGGACGCTTAACCAGTTCCCATACATTATTCAGCTCAAACTGTTGAAGCTCTTCTTGCATAGCTTGAATCCATTCAGGTTCCATGAAGGCTTCATCAACTTTCTTGGGTTCAGATATTGAGACGAATGCGAAGTGCCCACAGAAGTTTGCTAGCTGTGTTGCCCTTGAACGAGTGAGTGGACCTGGTGCATTGATGCTATCAATTATCCTCTCAATCTGTACTTCATTTGCAACACGAGGATGAACAGGACGAAGATTTTGCTCTTGCTGATCATTGTCATCGTTAGAAGGATTGTCTTCAGGCTGAGCATTGTCTTCAGGTTGATCAGGTGCAGAGATGATAAGTTCCTCTTCAGGCTGAGCTTCAGATGGTATGATTTCTCCAGTTCCCATAAGTTTGATTGATTCACTGGATGGAACTTCATCTAGCACATTTGGCAGGTGCTCTCTTTGCGAGCCGTTAGTCTCATCGAACCGCACATCCACAGTTTCAACCACTTTATAGTGAAAGAGGTTGAAGACTCTGTAGGAGTGCGAATCCTTTCCATATCCAAGCATAAAACCTTCATGTGCTTTCGGTGCAAATTTTGAAGTGTGATGTGGATCCTTGATCCAGCACCTGGCACCAAATACTCTGAAGTAACTGACATTTGGCTTCTTGCCAGTAAGGAGCTCATAGGATGTCTTGTTCAGAAGCTTGTGAAGATAAACACGGTTGATGATATGGCATGCAGTATCAATGGCTTCAGGCCAGAACTTTCTTGGAGTCTTGTATTCATCAAGCATCGTCCGGGCCATCTCAATAAGTGTTCTGTTCTTGCGTTCCACGACGCCATTCTGCTGCGGCGTGTACGGAGCTGAGAATTCATGTGTGATGCCCAAAGTATCAAGATAAGTGTCTAGGCCAGTGTTCTTGAATTCAGTGCCATTGTCACTTCTGATGTGCTTGATCTTGACGCCATAGTTGTTCATGGCTCGATTGGCGAAGCGTCTGAAGACATCCTGCACTTCAGTCTTGTAGAGGATTATATGCACCCAAGTATATCTTGAATAATCATCAACAATGACAAAGCCATAGAGACAAGCAGTAGTAGTAAGAGTTGAGTAATGAGTGGGACCGAAAAGGTCCATGTGGAGCAGTTCGAAGGGTTGAGTCCTTGTCATGATTGTCTTCGAGGGATGCTTGGCCCTCGTCATCTTTCCTGCTTCACAGGCACCGCATAAGTGATCCTTCTTGAACTTGACGCCTTCGATGCCTATGAGATGCTTCTTCCTTGCAAGAGTGTGCAAGTTCCTCATGCCAGCATGCCCTAGCCTCTGATGCCAGAGCCAGCATTCAGAAGCTTTTGCTAGAAGACATACGGCTAGTTGTGGTCCTGCTGAGAAATCTACCACGTACAAATCATCTTTCCGATGCCCTTCAAAGACTAGAGACTTGTCAGATTCCATTAGAACAAGGCAACAATATTTCCCAAATATCACAATCATGTTCAAATCGCAAAGCATTGAGATAGACATTAAGTTGAAACCAAGGGATTCAACAAGCATTACTTTATCCATGTGTTGATCCCTTGAGATTGCAACTCTACCTAGACCCAATACCTTGCTTTTACCAGTGTCAGCAAATGTGATGTGACTTTTGTCAGATGGACGTAAAGTTGAGTCCATGAGAAGACTTCGCTTGCCAGTCATGTGATTAGTACACCCACTATCAATAATCCATTCTGAAGCAGCTGGTGTCGTACCCTACATTGTAGTTAGGGGGATAGGCTTCACGAAGAGAATTGTGAAGCATAAACATTTGACGAGCAAGTGGATTATGAAAGCTTAGATCGAGGTTAGGACTGATAGGGCAAGTAGCAAGCGACTCAGGAACAAAATACATAATAAGACCATTTGGGCATTTGATCTTGCGCCCTACAAGATGTTTAAGGTCCCCAGCAATAGCTTCAGACGAATTTGATTCTCGGCTGGAGACCTTTCCCTGCAAAAGAGAGTTAAGCTTTCTTAGCCACCCACATCTTCAAGGGTGGCTTCGAAGCAATGAGTCTAAGTGCAGCATCTGAGAACTTTGGCTTTGGAGCCCTAGCAAAAAGTCTTGCAGGTGGACAATAGTACTCATAAGAATAAGCAGAGTAGTTCTTGGTCTTATGAACATGGCGGTTTGATGAAACGCGCTCATATTCATAGGCCTGAGTATGGCTTCCCTGCAAAACATTTGCATTAGTGCGACTCAGGTGAGTCCTTTGTCTATATGAAGCCTTTGGACCATATGAAGCCTGTGGTCTGGGGTTTGTCTTCTTCACTTGTGGTGTCATGACGACATTCACAGGAAGATTCTCCAACAACCTTTTCGGCACCCAGACTTTCTTCATAGGTGGCCCATTCCTGCAGTTAGTACCAATATACCTGGCAAACAATTCACCATTCTGATTCTTAAACAGTTTATAGTTTGCATCAAAGGATTCATCAATAACAATGGGATTATCACAATTGAAGCCTGACAGGGTGGATGGATCCACTGAGGGTTCCTTTGCAGCAACCCATGTGGTTTTGGGGTACTGCTCAGGTTTCCAGTAAGAGCCATCAGCATTCATTTTCCTTTCGAACCCAAGACCCTCTTTCCTAGGGTTTCGGTTCAGGATCTGCCTTTTGAGAACATCACATAGTGTCTGATGCCCTTTGAGACTTTTGTACATCCCTGTTTCAAGCAATGTCTTCAACCTAGCATTCTCATCAGCAATAGCAGTGGTATCCTCAGCACAGGGGTTAGTTACCACATCAACAGTTGAAGATATTGCAACAGTAACAGCAGTAGAACATTTAGCAATAGAAGTAGCATTGTCACGCTCAATGCATTTAAGACATGGTGGTTCAAATCCTTCCTGAGCGGAACTGATCTGTTTGGCGCGAAGTGACGTTTTCCTTTTGAAGATCTTCATGAGCCGCTCTCAATTTCTCAAGATCTTGCTTCCTTTGAAGATAATCATAGGAAAGCTTTTCATGAGTTGTTGAGAGCGTTTCATGACGACTTTCAAGTTCCTCATACTTAACGTGAAGATTTTTCATGTCTTCAATTAAAGACTGAGATCGAGTCATTTCAGCGTCTAACAGGTCATCGCTTTTGTCTAACAGTTTTTGAATATGTTCCATAGCTTTCTGTTGTTCAGTTGCAATTTTAGCAAGTGTTTTGTAGCTGGGTTTGGAACCACAATCAGAGTCATCTTCACTGGATGTTTGATAGTGAGTAGTGCGTGTGTTTACCTTGGCACCGCGTGCCATGAAGCAGTAGGTAGGAGCGGAGTAGTCCTTGTCATTTGCATCGGTGTCGGTGATGAAGTCATTGTCTTCAGTGTTGAAGATGGACTTGGCAACGTATGCTGTAGCCAGACTCGCAACGCCAGAATCGGACTCCTCCTCAGACTCCACCTCCGCCTCCTCAGAAGCGGACTCCTCCTCTGAATCCATTTCCTTGCCAACAAACGCACGAGCCTTGCCAGATGAGCTCTTCTTGTGTGATGAAGACTTTGAGGAAGACTTGGAAGAAGATTTTGAGTATTTCTTCTTCTTCTTGTCGTCAGAGTCATACTCCTTGCTCTTCTTCTTCTTCTTGTTCTCATTGTCCCACTGCGGACACTCAGAGATGTAGTGGCCAGGTTTCTTGCACTTGTGGCATGTTCTCTTCTTGTAGTCATGAGCAGAAGCTTCATCATTCCTTGAGCTTGATCGTGAAGACTTTCTGAAGCCTTTCTTCTTGGTGAATTTTTGGAACTTCTTCACAAGCATAGCAATCTCCTTTCCAATGTCTTTAGGATCATCAGAACTGCTGCCAGATTCTTCTTCAGATGAGGAGACAGCTTTTTCCTTCAAGGCACGAGTTCGCCCATAGTTGGGACCGTAGATGTCTCTTTTCTCAGAAAGCTGAAACTCATGTGTGTTGAGCCTCTCAAGTATGTCAGACGGATCGAGTGTCTTGAAGTCAGGACGTTCTTGAATCATCAGGGCTAGGGTGTCAAACGAGCTGTCAAGTGATCTCAGGAGTGTCTTGACGACTTCATGCTTGGTGATCTCAGTAGCGCCGAGGGCTTGAAGCTCATTTGTGATGTCAGTGAGTCGATCAAACGTGAGCTGGACATTCTCATTGTCATTTCTCTTGAAGCGGTTGAAGAGGTTGCGAAGGACACTGATTCTCTGATCTCTCTGGGTTGAGACGCCTTCGTTGACCTTGGAGAGCCAGTCCCAGACTAGCTTAGATGTTTCCAAAGCACTCACACGGCCATACTGTCCTTTGGTCAGATGACCACAGATGATGTTCTTGGCAGTGGAGTCCAGTTGAACGAACTTCTTGACATCAGCAGCGGTGACACCTTCACCAGCCTTGGGAACGCCATTCTTGACGACATACCATAGGTCGACATCAATGGCTTCAAGATGCATGCGCATCTTATTCTTCCAGTAGGGATATTCAGTTCCATCGAAGACTGGGCACGCAGCGGAGACTTTGATTATCCCTGCAGTCGACATAGCTAAAACTCCAGGTGGTTAAACCGAATCACACAGAACAAGGGAGTACCTTGCTCTGATACCAATTGAAAGTGCTAGTGATCGACTAGAGGGGGGGTGAATAGGCGATTTTTATGAAAGTCTTCAAAACATGGAAGTTTCGAAGACAAACGATAGAAATAAACCTATTACCATGCAGCGGAAGGTAGACTACACTAAGCTAGCAATAGTCAAGTATTCAACGAAGTGAAAGCATAATGACTAATAGCAGGTAGGTAGTATAGATTAGGTAGGAAAATAGTTTGAAGCCAATCAGAACAAGCGGTCACTCAGTGAAGACAAAAGATAATGCAATCATACAATGACTTCAATAGAGCCAACAGTAAGTAAAGGAATGGGAAGGATGTAACCAGTGACACGTTGAAGACAATGATTTTTTGGACCAGTTCCAGTTGCTGTGACAACTATACGTCTGGTTAGGGAGGCCGAGATTGAACTCAGAAGACCGTGTCTTCACCATATTCCCCTTGAGCTAAGGACACCCAGTCCTCGCCCAATCACTTTGGTAAGTCTTCAAGGTAGACTTCCAAACCTTCACAGACCTCGTTCACCGGCAATCCACAATGACTCTTGGATGCTCAGAACACGACGCCTAACCGGCTGGAGGATTCACAGTCCTCAAGTGTAATAAGTCTTCAGATCACACAGACGGGAAGACTTAAGTGATGCCTAACACTCTTTAGCTCTGGTGTTTAGGGCTTTATCCTCACAAGGAATTCTCTCTCAAAGGCTTCGAGGTGGGTTGCTCTCAAACGACAAAAGCCGTACACTAACTCTGAGCAGCCAACCGTTTATGGTTGTAGGGGGTGGGCTATTTATAACCACTAGGCAACCCGACCTGATTTGTCCAAAATGACCCTAGGTCACTAAGGAACTGACACGTGTTCCAACGGTCAGATTTCAAACACACACGACAACTTTACTTGGGCTACAAGCAAAGTTGACTTATCCAGCTCTGGATAAGATTTGCTCTCATTGTATTCGCTCGAAGACATAGGATTTTTGGGTTAAGCATCACTTCAGTCATTCTGACTGGTTCACTTGGACCCCACTTAACAGTACGGTGGTTCCTATGACTCAACAAAGAAGAAAAAGAGCGACGAAACAACTAAGTCTTCGCGCTCCATAGTCTTCACTCGATGTCTTCTCTTGTCATAGTCTTCAATGTGACTGTCTTCACATACCACCTTTGACTTCAATGTCTTCATACATTTTTAGGGGTCATCTCTGGTAGGAAAACCAAATCAATGAGGGACTTCTACATGTGTTATCCTGCAATTCTCACAAACACATTAGTCCCTCAACCAGGTTTGTCGTCAATACTCCAAAACCAACTAGGGGTGGCACTAGATGCACTTACATATGGGACGGAGGGAGTATATTGCAGGTCTAAAGAAATGTCGACACTTCCATTTAAAAATTGTGAAGTTGTTTCTATGCTTCATCGGAGCTATGTGTTAAGTTGATGGGGCCATTGCCCCCAACTATAAATGAATTTCTAGAGAATATTTTATTGGAGGGTTTAGATGAGGAACTTTTACCCTTTGACCCTTAAACAGTCATATTCTGTCTTGCCCCCACGATATATTTTGTCTAGCTCCACCATTACTTCTTGACCTGGTGATCCGAATAAGTAGAAAGGTAATCCTATCATCAGTTCAAGCCCCCTCTCTTTCTCATCCCTCGACCCATTCCAAGCCATCCCCTCCCTCTCAATGGCGGAGACACTGCCCATCGACCCTGGGCACTTGCCCGGGCTCGCTGGGGCAGCAACAGCAACGATCGATAAAAATGTAATGGTGCAAACCTGTTCGGTTTCCTGATTTACCCGGGCAAAAAAACAAGTTGGGCCTTTGTTTCGTACAGTTCATAGCCCAGGCCAAAACAATTGACGTGAGGGAATCAACATATCGATCTCTCTTGTCTAAAAAACAGATCGATCTCCTCTACTCTCTACTCCCTTTCTCTGTTCGTCTCTCAGGGCTGGCGGCTGCCGACTGGCCTTCAGACGGCTAGAGGCACGGCGCCCGGGGAAGTCTAATCGTCCCTCATCCCCTCCTTCCTCTCATTCGGCTTCAGCAGTTCCTTTGGTAAGAATCCTCCATGGAAATTAGGGCTAGGGATTGAATCAACCAAGACCTCGAGCACAACCTCACAAGAGCAGCAGCACGACGCTCCTCTATGCTATGATGTTAGTTAAATTGTTAATTACTACCACTACTACATGCCTTCAGAAGAAACAATCTTCATACAAAAGTGTTTGATGATTTTTTTACATCTGAAAAGTCATTTGGCATTTGGCAATGAACCAATAGACTTAGGGCTAAAATTTCGAGAATGTTTCATTGGGTATGCTGATGGCTAGAGAAAAATTATATTTGTTGGATGCTGGAAAGTGGAAACTTGTTACTTGTAGCTCATTTTTTATTTACCTATGTAACAATTAACTTCAAGTTTTATCATTAAATTTCAGGGATGAGGTGGTTTTGGGTTAAAAGAGCAAGCACTGAAAATGTGAATGGTGTGTAAATGGAAATAGAAGTCGAGGAACAGACAACACCTCACATTGCCAATGAATTTAATCCAAATGAGATTGAACATGTACTGCAATAAAGTCTCGGAAAGCGCATTTGCCTTGTGATTTTCTTTACCACACTATTGGTATGTCCCATGTTACCATATCTATTTTCGCAAGCTTTCTATTTTGAATATATTCACATCTCATAGCTAAATTTATTTGAACTATAAATCCATTTTTTTCTAAAGTGTCTTCTAGGACTTTGGTAACATGGCGAGTTTGCCTCTGCAAGGCTGGTTATGCATCCTTCTTTTGGCAAACATGAACAAGTGGGAGATGATTTTGACCGTGGCGAAATAAATTGCACATTGACATCTGGTATGGATAGCTTTAGTTTCGTTGGCAACATGGTGAGTTTCCTCTATGCAAGGCTAGTTATATGTCTTCTGTTTGTCAAGTTTAGTTTATTTGGTCTACGAAACTTCATTTTTGTGATACTATTATGTTTATGTTTTCACTTAGTTATTAATGTGGATTTGTGGTTTGGAAATTTGGTGCTATATTATATGTTGCCTATCCGAATACCCTATTATTGTTTGCTACATTATACACTTACACCCAATTTGCCCAGGCTCCACAAAAATTCTGGCTCCACCACTGCTCCCTCTCCTCCATCTCTCTCTCTCCATCTCTCTCTCTCTCTCGCTCTCTCTCTCTCTCTAGAAAGAACTAGTTACTAGCATGGGCAGATCCAGTGCGGGGCTTATGGGAGCCATGGCTCCCACAAACATTTTGCAAAACTTTCTTTGTGAATGCTTATAATCTATTTCTTCCGTCCCACAATATAGTCGTATTAGGCCTTTTAAAAGTCAAATGATATAAATTTGACCAAGTTTTCAGAAAAAAATGTGAAAATTTAGAATACTAAATCTTTACCGTTAGATTCATCAAAATATATTTTCATATGATGTATATTTGGTACTCCCTCCATTCACGAGTACTCTCTCCGTTTTTTATACAACACCGCTTCATATTTTTATGTCTAACTTTGATAATTAATTTTACCAATAAAATATGAGCTTTATGCCAGAAAATGTATACCATTGGATGCATATTTCAAACAACTTTCCGTTGGTATATTTTTAATGACATATAGCCCATATTTTTTGACCAAAATTATAAGTCAAAGTCTGGCACAAAAAACAAAGTGACCTTGCATACAAAAACGAAGGGAGCATAACATGTTTGAGAAATTTCAATATGGACTACTTACAAACTGAAATGAGCGAACAATCACACTAAAACATGTATATATACATCTGATTCTGAAAAAAGTTAGAACATCTTATATTTGGAGTGGAGGGAGTACCATAGAAATATATAAATTTCTCTATAAACTTGTTCAAACTTTGCGACATTTGACTTCCACCAAAATCACTGTGCACTATATTATATGGGACAAAGGGAGTATGAAAGTGCATTATATCGACTAGAGGGGGGGTGAATAGGCGATTTTTATGAAAGTCTTCAAAACGTGGAAGTTTCGAAGACAAACGATAGAAATAAACCTATTACCATGCAGCGGAAGGTAGACTACACTAGGCAAACCATAGTCAAGTATTCAATGAAGTGAAAGCACAATGACTAATAGCAGCTAGGTAGTAAGGATCAGGTAGGAAGATATTAAGAAGCCAATCAGAACAAGCAGTCACTCAGTGAAGACAAAAGATAGTGCAATCATACGATGACTTCACAAGGACCAACAGTAAGTAAAGGGAAGGGAAGGATGGAACCAGTGACTCGTTGAAGACAATGATTTGTTGGACCAGTTCCAGTTGTTGTGACAACTGTACGTCTGGTTAGGGTGGCTAGGTATTTAAACCTGAGGACACACAGTCCCGGACACCCAGTCCTGAACACGCAGCTCAGGACACCCAGTCCTCACCGTATTCCCCTTGAGCTAAGGTCACATAGACCTCGCCCAATCACTCTAGTAAGTCTTCAACGTAGACTCCCAAACCTTCACAGACTTCGTTCACCGGCGATCCACAATGACTCTTGGATGCTCAGAACGTGATGCCTAACCGGTTGGAGGATTCACAATCCTCAAGTGTAATAAGTCTTTAGATCACACAGACAGGAAGACTTAAGTGATGCCTAACACTCTTTGGCTCTGGGTGGTTAGGGCTTTATCCTCGCAAGGAATTCTCTCTCAAAGGCTTCGAGGTGGGTTGCTCTCACACGACAAAAGCCGTACTTTAACTCTGAGCAGCCAACCGTTTATGGTTGTAGGGGGTGGGCTATTTATAGCCACTAGGCAACCCGACCCGATTTGTCCGAAATGACCCTGGGTCACTAAGAACTGACACGTGTTCCAACGGTCAGATTTCAAACACACATGACAACTTTACTTGGGCTACAAGCAAAGCTGACTTGTCCGACTCTAGACAAGATTCGCTCTCATAGTCTTCACTCGAAGACATAGGTTTTGGTTAAGCATCACTTCAGTCATTCTGACTGGTTCTCTTGGACCCCACTTAACAGTACGGTGGTTCCTATGACTCAACAAAGAAGAAGAAGAACTAGGAAAGATCTAAGTCTTCGAGCTCCATAGGCTTCATGTGATGTCTTGTCTTGTCATAGTCTTCAATGTGAATATCTTCACATACCACCTTTGACTTCAATGTCTTCATATATTTTTAGGGGTCATCTCTGGTAGGAAAACCAAATCAATGAGGGACTTCTACCTGTGTTATCCTGCAATTCTCACAAACACATTAGTCCCTCAACTACGTTTGTCGTCAATATTCCAAAACCAACTAGGGGTGGCACTAGATGCACTTACAATCTCCCCCTTTTTGGTGATTGATGACAAACTAGTTGAAGTTTTCAACGGGGAATATAATATGTGAAATTGTAAAGGATAAGGAATTGTCTTCATAAGTTGCAAGGGCTCCCCTTGAAGATGTGCATATAAGTAATTTGCTTTTGGAATGCAAATGCACATGGCAGGTTGTACTCGTGGAGATCCTCTTCAACTTATGATGACAATTCATTATGCATGTGAAGGTATGTGAAGATAATGACATGCATAATGGAAAATGGATGTCTGCAAAATGATCTAAGTGCCGAATTTATCGTCGCACATGCGGAATTTATCATCGCATCACAAAGTGGCAAATAAGTATTAGACGACCATCGAGTTTAAGTATTACAACTCAAAGAACCAAATGAATCAAAACGAGAGTTGTAAACACTAGGCAAAATATAAGGCAACCGCCCATGTGGACCCGCTTGAAGACTATCAAACTCATATGCTTCTCCCCCTTTTGTCAGTAAGGACCAAAAAGGTTTGAAGACATAGAGCATCTACTCGTTCCCATGAAGAGTAGGTGAAGCAACAGGGTCGTCGGTGGTGTTTGGCGGTGCAGAAGAACTTGGAGCAGTGTCGAAGCATGCTGAAGGAGTGGCGGTGAAGTAGCATTGTCTTCGTCCTCGATCACTCTGGCATTCACAGTTGCCGCAGAGGAAGAGAACTCAGAGTCTTCAAGAGATGGAGTTCGTCGCAACACTGCCCTTCAAGGAGGTGTGGAGTCAAACTTGAAGCGTTTAGAGAAGCCATCCTCGTGAAGATCATCTTAGAGAACATAAGCGTCAGCCCTTTCCATGTGCGTCGAGAGGTTTCATGGGCAACAAAGGCATTCTTGGTGGCAAGATTGCGAATGCGGTTAACATCCACCAAGAGGCTTTGCATTTGGCGCTTCAGCCAGTTTCTGATGAAGAGCCACCAGAAGCTCTCGGTCATTGAGAACACGAGATCGCTTCTTGGGTCGTTGGGCAATAGTGCTTTCGGTGGCTTCAGTAAGGGCACGATGAGGTGCACGTGTAGTTCTAGCCAGAGGATAAACACGAGTGACTGCTTCAACTCCTTCAATGTTCTGAGAGAAACTTTGATGCTCCGCATTCTGAAGACTAAGAGGCTCCTTGGCAGGCTCAGGACAAATGGCTTCAATGGACATATCCACATCAGGCAGAAAGATCCGATGATTGCGAGCAGATGGCTGATATGAGATAGCGGAGTGGAGT
This sequence comes from Triticum aestivum, assembly GCF_018294505.1. Classification (NCBI taxonomy): domain Eukaryota; kingdom Viridiplantae; phylum Streptophyta; class Magnoliopsida; order Poales; family Poaceae; genus Triticum; species Triticum aestivum. Next base: position 539,844,757 of record NC_057794.1, read on the forward strand.
TTAATCAGCCGCATTATCCATGGAGCGTAGAACTTCAAGCCAAAAAGATCAGAGCCTGATGCAGCAAGTTAGCGGATGAAGAAGTCCTGTGCATTGAAGCATTTGCCATGAAGAATATAGAAGACCAAAGTCTTCATTGCACCTTCCAGTTTGGCATGTGGAGAATGTCCTTTGATGGGCCAGAGAGTTCGCCTTATGATGTGATAAAGAGTCCTTGGCAGATACTCAAGGTCTTCAACAAAGAACTCCTTAGGATATGCAGCATCTTGTGGCAAGGGCTTCGTCATACTTAGCATCTGACTCATGTTCGGTTCAGGCTTCTGAAAGATGTTCTCCATAGCTTCACTGTGAAGCTGACAGCCAGGTTAATAGAGATCGCCAAGAGTGGACAGACCAGTGAGCTCAATGATATCAAAGGCTTTGGCTTTGTGATGAACATTTCCTGTCATCCACTCCAGGACCCAAGTCTTCGGATCTCTGTTGTACCCGCGGATGTGAAGTGTGGCATAGAATTGGAGCAGCAACTCTTCATTCCAGTGCTCTTGGTCGGTGACAAACGGCAACAATCCAACCTCTTTGAAGCAATCCAGAGCTTCTTCCAGACAGGGCAGACCAGCTATTGCTTCGGTGTCAAGACGCTTATGTGGGAAGATGCGACCTTGATTGTACAGAATGCAGGAGTAATAGCTTCGCTGCGGATAGCTCCAGAACCGATCAGAAGATATGTTTTTCCTTGAGTAGGGGTTCTCGGAGCTATTGAAGAAAGTGTTGTCTGCTTTGAAGCCATTGACATTGAAGGATCCAGGTGCTGATGCAGGACCTGGAAACCTGGGCAACCTTGGAATTGGCTTCTGTACCTGAGGCCTATGCTCAACATGATAGTCAAACTGAGGACCAGCAACAGGCGCAGGAACAGAAGCAGTAGCATCATTGGCTTCACTGACTTCTGGTTCTTGGGTTGGTGTAGACTCCACATTTGCGTCAGCCATGACAGCGTCAGTGGCTTCATTTGTTTTGGTGGTGGCAGCCTCAAGATTCTCAACCTCCACTTGATGAGCTGGAGGGTCGGTCACAGTCACGTTCTCCTCGAGAACAGCTTCTTGGTGAGACGGGGGTGTAGCAACTCTTGGGGTTTCTTCTTCATCGGCTGATGCAGCCGGAATGTCTTCAGCAGCTTTAGCTTCAGACTCGGAGACTGGAGGCCTTGGTCCTTTGCGAAGCCTGCGTAACGCTGGCGACGCCTGTGGAGTTGGAGTTGGCTGGGCCTCAAAGTCATCTTCCTCTTGTGCTTGTGGGTGATCAGCCCATGATGCATCCTAAGCAATTGGCGTCAGAGGACGACCAATGCTGATGAGTTCGCTGTGCGTAAGCACAGGCGATGATACCTGTTGGTGCTCGATCTGAGGAAGAAGTGCATCATCTTCAACATGGTCATGGTAACCAATGTCTTCAGCAGCGGTGGGATCAGCTGCTGGAAAGTCTTCAGCTTCATGAGCCTCTGTGGAAGCAGGCTCATGGACAGTCAGTTGGTGCTCTTGATGTTCAGCGTCAGGGCGAACCATGGAGATGGGTTCAACAATTAAGGGCTCTGTGGGAGCAGCCCGTTCCTTCTTGGTCTTCCGCTTCTTCTTGGAGGGAGCAGCATCAGAGGCTTCAGAATGTTTCCTCTTTCTGGCCTCAGCCTCAGCAGTCCTTGTCTTCTTCAGTTCTGAAGCGGTTGACCTGGCCTTTGGCTTCGAGCTAGTCATCCTAGTTGGGAAGACAATGGGATCTACTTCCTGCCTTGGTGCATTGGGTTCGGCCATAGTGGGCTTCTTCTTCTGCTTAGCAGCCATCCTGGGATCAATGCCCGGACGCCCAAGGGCCTTGCGCTTCTTAGCCTCGTTGTAGCCTTGCACACACTTGTTAGCCAGGCTCTTCATGCGCTCACGAGAACCCTGAGCTTCTACACGTTTCTTGAGAAAGGCTTCTTTGAGCTCGTGCAGCATAATCTTGAAGTTTTTCACCTCTTGCACGCTGAGCTTGGCCATATGCTTCTTGAACTGAGTTTTCTCAAAGTCAATCTTTTGCTTCAGTTTGATGATGTGCTGAGCTAGAGTTAGCTCTGAAGCAATGGCGCCATGGAAGGCGACACTGAGGCCAATTGGAAGTTGCAGATCTTCGAAGCTGAGGTTGGGCATGTCAAACCACTCATCAATGAAGTTGTGGATGATTGCCACGTCAAAGAGAGGCAGATCATTGAAGATTTCTGCTTCTTCTTTGCTCTTGATCAGTTGCTCAAGAGCTTCATCTGCAAGATCTTCATCACTGGACAGATCGATGGCATCGTTGCGCAGAATAGCAGCAGCTGTCAGTTCTTGGCCGGTGTGTGGCAGAGGCATCTTGACTTTCTGGGGCTTGGAGATGCGTGACAAATCTTCAGACTGCACACTATCTTCAGGAGGTGTAGTAGCCAGTGGCTTCACCCGTGAGATCTTTGGTGCAAAGGCAGGCTTTGAAGCTTTAGGTTGCTTCAGTTTCTTTGGCTTCGGCGCTGCAGGCGCTTCATCTGATTCAGCGTCATCTGCAGGCTCATTCACGGTTGTCCCTTGAACCACGATATGAGTGGTGAGACCTTCCAAGTTGTAGAAGGGCCCAAGAAGATTGGGTTCAGCTTTGCGAGTTCCATCGGCATGGGGAGCAAAGGGACCAGGGTTGAAGTCTAATCCGAAAGACTTCTTGTTCTGCTTCGCTGAGTTCTGGGCAAATTGGAAGTTGCGCTTGAACAGATTGTCGTTACGACACCATAGCAGTGATGATGGGTCAGCATCCGCAGGCTGTGGTCCACGGACCATGCAGGGATAGAAGCCTTGTTCAATGGCTTCATCTCTGGACCTGGGTTGAAGATTTTTGTAGAGGATGTCTCCCCATGGTTGCTTGATGGCATTCTTTTCAGCATATTCCTTTGTCACAAATTTGTACTTGAACCACTGTTCTGCCCAATATCGTCAAATCCATTGGATTCGTGTCTTGCGCTAATTGTAATCCTCTTCAGGATCTGTCTTGTACAGCTCTGAGAGGTCATCGGGCAGATCTCTTGATGTTTCTCCTCGATGCTTTCTGCCACCCTTCCTTGCTGATTTCTCTGCAGCTATGAACTTTAAACTGAATGGTTTCAATACGTTCAAAGGCTTCAAAGGCTTTCGCTTGCTGGACAAATAGGAACTGGCTTCGAGAGAATTTATGTGATACTATAAGAATTCTGTAAATGAATGCAGACTATGAGAACCAAGGGATTCTCCCACGGACATGTACCTGTGACAACATTAAGGTGCGAGGGAAGGGGAAGAGGTTGTATGCATTCTCAAAAGATTTTGAAGATAAATCAGTTTAGAAGACATTGACCTCATCATGCGAAGACATTCACTCATAGATAAGGAGTTGGTTCCAGATTTGTACGAATCCACGGATCAGTACAAGTGAGGAATCTAACTACTTTGTGAAGCATAAGTGAATATACTAGGCATATTATGAGATGTAGTATGAAGTGGATCCGACATGTGTGAACAAAAACCACTTGTGGTAGAAAGTGACGAATCTATAGGATCAAAGGGGCTGTAAAAAGGAAGTTTTATTTACCACACGAAGAACTGCTAGACGGAGTGGAAGAGGAGGCCGAGCAGTCCGATCGTCCGTGCCCTAACTTGGCGACGGAGGACACCTACGGTGACGGCGGAGAAGACGATGTCCGTGGTCGGCGTGAAGACGGCGTCGGAGAGGTTGCGACAGCTAAGCGCTTCGTCGTCGGCGTCGTCGAGGGCTAGCGGTGGCGCTAGGGTTCGTGCGAGAGTGAAAGAAGAGATAATGACTGTGGTGTGGCGCATATTTATAGGGACAGGGGCGGCTCAGTGTTATTACATAGGTGCCCCTGGCGATTCACATCTGAGGAACACGTGCCCATCATGCAGCATATCGGAGGTTGTTCCACGTCCCACGCACGCCTGGATTGTCGGGTGGTCGTTCCCACTTCTCTAGGTTTCAGGTGAAGGAATTAGCATTGAAAGCGGACTTAATGTTTGTCTCTGTATCTTCTGCTGACAAGGACGCAGAGAAGACATTTGACAGGTTCAAAAGAATGCATATGATTTGGAGAGATAGAGTTTGAGATATAAAGCATAGAGAGGTTAGGGTCCGATCACATTCACTTAGTTCAAAAGATTCAACAAGAAGACATAGCTATAAGTGAATGTTGTAGAGAACAGAACACTAGTATATATATATATAATCAACATAGTGAAGATAATCATGAAGACATGTTGAGATTGAAGCCAAACCAAATGTGAAGACATAGCAAATGTAACGCCATGAGTGAAACACTTTAAACAGAACATTTGGTGGTGGCGTTACCCACCGTATAGGAAGTATTAGACCCAGACACGGCGCACAATTATCGTGGCACTCCGAAGTCAAATTCCTCATTAATGTATTCACACTTAGAATGCATGTCTTCATTGATTGAAGATATACTTTACTTCGTGTGTTGCACATCTAAGTCATCAATATGCATAAGTGTTAGGATGTGTGCGTGATCACAGGACATTTGAGGATTCCAAGATATTTAGCTCACATCATAACTTGCAAAATCTCTTCTCATCCAAGGGCTTGGTGAAGATATCTGCCAATTGCTCTTCAGTGTTGACGTGTATGATATCAATATCTTCCTTCACAACATGATCTTTGAGAAAGTGATGACGAATCTCAATGTGCTTTGTCTTCGAGTGCTGAACTGGGTTGTTGGCAATCTTGATTGCACTTTCGTTGTCGCGGTAGAGTGGCGCTTGCTTCAGATGAATGCCATAGTCTTTGAGTGTTTGCTTCATCCACAGAAGCTAAGCGCAGCAAGATCCAGCAGCAATGTATTCAGATTCAGCAGTGGCGAGAGATACACAGATCTGCTTCTTTGAAGACCAACATACAAGTGATCGTCCCAGAAAATGACATGTGCCTGATGTAGACTTGCGATCAACCTTGTCACCAGCATAATCAGCATCCGAGAATCCAACTAGATCAAACTCTGAGCCCTTTGGATACCATAATCCTAGAGTTCGGGTGTAAGCCAAATATCGAAGAATTCGCTTCATAGCTAAGTGATGCGATTCCTTTGGTGCCGCTTGGAATCGAGCACACATGCAAACACTAAGCATAATATCTGGCCTAGATGCACATAGATAAAGTAAAGAACCAATTATGGAGCGGTATAACTTTTGATCGAACTCTTTACCATAGTCGTCGGGACCCAGATGATGTTTGGCTGGCATTGGCGTCGTGAAGCCTTTGCAGTCTTGCATACCAAACTTCTTTAGGCAATCTTTGAGATACTTCTCTTGAGATATGAAGATGCCGTTGCGTTGCTGTCGTATTTGAAGACCGAGGAAGAACTTCAGCTCTCCCATCATGGACATCTGATATTGCTCTTGCATCATATATCCAAACTCTTCACTGTATTTCTGATTGGTGCAGCTGAAGATAATGTCATCCATATATTTGGCACACAAACAGTTCCCCATCATATGTCTTCGTGAAGAGAGTGGGGTCGAGGGAACCAAGTGTGAAGCCTTTGCTCTTCAGGAAGTATTTGAGTGTGTCATACCAAGCCCGAGGGGCTTGTTTGAGGCCATACAGTGCCTTGTTGAGGTTGTATACCATGTCAGGATGCTTTGGATCTTCAAAGCCAGGCGGTTGTGCAACATACACTTCTTCTCAATCTTGCCATTGAGAAAGGCGCTCTTCACATCCATTTGATATAGAAGTATGTTATGATGATTTGCATAGGCCAACAGTATGCGTATGGCTTCAAGTCGAGCCACAGGAGCAAATGTTTCATCGAATTCAATCCCTTCAACTTGAGTATATCCTTGAGCAACGAGACGAGCTTTGTTTCTGACAACTTGACCATGCTCATCTTGCTTGTTGCGGTATATCCATTTTGTGCCTATTATATTGTGCTTCCGAGGATCAGGACGCTTAACCAGTTCTCATACATTTTTTAGCTCAAATTGTTGAAGCTCTTCTTGCATAGCTTGAATCCATTCAGGTTCCATGAAGGCTTCTTCAACTTTCTTGGGTTCTGTTATTGAGACGAATGCGAAGTGCCCACAGAAATTTGCTAGCTGTGTTGCCCTTGAATGAGTGAGCGGACCGGGTGCATTGATGCTATCAATTATTCTCTCAATCTGCACTTCATTGGCAACACGAGGATGTACAGGGCGAAGATTTTGCTCTTGCTGATCATTGTCATTGTTAGAAGGATTATCTTCAGGCTGAGCATTGTCTTCAGGTTGATCGGGTGCGGAGATGATAAGTTCCTCTTCAGGTTGAGCTTCAGAGGGTATGATTTCTCCAGTTCCCATAAGTTTGATTGATTCACTGGATGGAACTTCATCTAGCACATTTGGCAGGTGCTCTCTTTGTGAACCGTTAGTCTCATCGAACCGCACATCCACTGTTTCAACCACTTTATAATGAAAGAGATTGAAGACTCTGTAGGAGTGCGAATCCTTTCCATATCCAAGCATAAAACCCTCATGTGCTTTTGGTGCAAATTTTGAAGTGTGATGTGGATCCTTGATCCAGCACCTGGCGCCAAATACTCTGTAGTAACTGACATTTGGCTTCTTGCTAGTAAGGAGCTCATAAGATGTCTTGTTCAGAAGCTTGAGAAGATAAACACGGTTGATTGTATGGCATGCAGTATCAATGGCTTCAGGCCAGAATTTTCTTGGAGTCTTGTATTCATCTAGCATCGTTCAGGCCATCTCAATGAGTGTTCTGCTCTTGCGTTCGACGACGCCATTCTGCTGTGGCGTGTACGGAGCTGAGAATTCATGTGTGATGCCCAAAGTATCAAGATATGTATCAAGGCTAGTGTTCTTGAATTCAGTGCCATTGTCACTTCTGATGTGCTTTATCCTGGCGCCATAGTTGTTCATTGCTCGATTGGCGAAGCGTCTGAAGACATCCTGCACTTCAGTCTTGTAGAGGATTATGTGCACCCAAGTATATCTAGAATAATCATCAACAATGACAAAGCCATAGAGACAAGCAGTAGTAGTAAGAGTTGAGTAATGAGTGGGACCGAAGAGATCCATGTGGAGCAGTTCGAAGGGTCGAGTTGTTGTCATGATTGTCTTCGAGGGATGCTTGGCCCTCGTCATCTTTCCTGCTTCACACGCACCGCATAAGTGATCTTTCTTGAACTTGACGCCCTCGATGCCTATGACATGCTTCTTCTTTGCAAGGGTGTGGAGGTTCCTCATGCCAGCATGCCCTAGCCTTCGATGCCAGAGCCAGCATTCTGAAGCTTTTGCTAGAAGACATACGGCAAGCTGTGGTCCTGCTGAGAAATCTACCACGTACAAATCATCTTTCCGATACCCTTCAAACACTAGAGACTTGTCAGATTCCATTAGAACAAGGCAGCGATATTTTCCAAACATTACGATCATGTTCAAATCGCAAAGCATTGAGACAGACATTAAGTTGAAGCCAGGGATTCAACAAGCATGACTTTATCCATGTGTTGATCCTTTGAGATTGCAACTCTACCTAGACCCAATACCTTACTTTTACCAGTGTCAGCAAATGTGATGTGACTCTTGTCGGATGGACGTAAGGTTGAGTCCATAAGAAGGCTTCTCTTTGCCAGTCATGTGATTGGTACACCCACTATCAATAATCCATTCTGAAGACGCTGGTGTCGTACCCTACAATGCAGTTAGGGGGATAGGCTTCACGAAGAGAATTGTGAAGCAAAAACATTTGACGAACCAGTGGGTTATGAAAGCTTAGATCCAGATTAGGACTGATAGGGAGAGTAGCAAGCGATTCAGGAACGAAGTACATAGTAAGACCATTCGGGCATTTGATCTTGCGCCCTACAAGATGTTTAAGGTCCCCAGCAATAGCGTCAGACGATTTTGGTTTTCTGCTGGAGACCCGTCCCTGCAAAAGAGAGTTAAGCTTTCTTAGCCACCCACATCTTCAAGGGTGGCTTAGAAGCGATAAGTCTAAGTGCAGCATCTGAGAACTTTGGCTTTGGATCCCTAGCAAAAAGTCTTGCAGGTGGACAATAGTACTCATAAGAATAAGCAGAATAGTTCTTGGTCTTATGAACATGGCGGTTTGATGAACCGCGCTCATATTCATAGGCCTGAGTATGGCTTCCCTGCAAAACATTTGCGTTAGTGCGACTGAGGTGAGTCCTCTGTCTATATGAAGCCTTTGGACCGTATGAAGACTATGGTCTGGGGTTTGTCTTCTTCACCTGTGGTGTCATGATGACATTCACAGGAAGATTCTCCAAACACCTTTTCGGCACCCAGATCTTCTTCATAGGCGGTCCATTCCTGCAGTTAGTACCAATATACCTGGCAAACACCTCACCATTCTGATTCTTAAACAATTTGTAGTTTGCATCAAAGGATTCATCAATAACAATGGGGTTAGCACAAGTGAAGCCAGATGGAGTGGATGGATCTGCTCAGGTTTCCAGTAAGAGCCATCAGCATTCATTTTCCTTTCGAATCCAACACCCTCTTTCCTAGGGTTTCGGTTCAGGATCTGCCTTTTGAGAACATCACATAGTGTCTAATGCCCTTTGAGACTTTTGTACATCCCTGTTTCAAGCAATGTCTTCAACCTAGCATTCTCATCAGCAATAGCAGTGGTATCCTCAGCAGAGGGGTTAGTTCCCACATCAACAGTTGAAGATATTGCAACAGTAACATCAGTAGAACATTCAGCAACAGAAGTAGCATTATCACGCTCAATGCATTTAAGACATGATGGTTCAAATCCTTTCTGAGCTGAACTGATCTGTTCGGCGCGAAGCGACTCGTTTTCTTTTTGAAGATCTTCATGAGCCGCTCTCAATTTCTCAAGATCTTGCTTCCTTTGAAGATAATCATAGGAAAGCCTTTCATGAGCTGTTGAGAGCGTTTCATGATGACTTTCAAGTTCCTCATACTTAACGTGAAGATTTTTTACGTCTTCAATTAAGGACTGAGATCGAGTCATTTCAGCGTCTAACAGATCATCGCTTTTGTCTACCAGTTTTTGAATGTGTTCCATGGTTTTCTGTTGTTCAGTTGCAATTTTAGCGAGTGTGTTGTAGCTGGGTTTCGAACCACAATCAGAGTCATCGCCACTAGATGTTTGATAGTGAGTAGTGCGTGTGTTTACCTTGGCACCGCGTGCCATGAAGCAGTAGGTAGGAGCGGAGTAGTCCTTGTCATTTGCATCGGTGTCGGTGATGGAGTCATTGTCTTCAGTGTTGAAGATGGACTTGGCAACGTATGTTGTAGCCAGACTCGCAATGCCAGAATCGGACTCCTCCTCAGACTCCACCTCCGCCTCCTCAGAAGCGGACTCCTCCTCTGAATCCATTTCCTTGCCAACAAATGCACGTGCCTTGCCAGATGAGCTCTTCTTGTGTGATGAAGACTTGGAGGAAGACTTGGAAGAAGACTTTGAGTATTTCTTCTTCTTCTTGTCATCGGAGTCATACTCCTTGCTCTTCTTCTTCTTCTTGTTCTCATTGTCCCACTGCGGACACTCAGAGATGTAGTGGCCAGGTTTCTTGCACTTGTGGCATGATCTTTTCTTGTAGTCATGAGCAGAAGCTTCATCATTCCTTGAGCTTGATCGTGAAGACTTTCTAAAGCCTTTCTTCTTGGTGAATTTTTGGAACTTCTTCACAAGCATAGCAAGCTCCTTTCCAATGTCTTCAGGATCATCAGAACTGTTGTCAGATTCTTCTTCAGATGTGGAGACAGCTTTTGCCTTCAAGGCACGAGTTCGCCCATAGTTGGGACCGTAGATGTCTCTTTTCTCAGAAAGCTGAAATTCATGTGTGTTGAGCCTCTCAAGTATGTCAGACGGATCGAGTGTCTTGAATTCCGGACGTTCTTGAATCATCAGGGCTAGGGTGTCAAACGAGCTGTCAAGTGATCTCAGGAGTGTCTTGACGACTTCATGCTTGGTGATCTCAGTGGCGCCGAGAGCTTGAAGCTCATTTGTGATGTCAGTGAGTCGATCAAACGTGAGCTGGACATTCTCATTGTCATTTCTCTTGAAGCGGTTGAAGAGGTTGTGAAGGACACTGATTCTTTGATCTCTCTGGGTTGAGACGCCTTCGTTGACCTTGGAGAGCCAGTCCCAGACTAGCTTAGATGTTTCCAAAGCACTCACGCGGCCATACTGTCCTTTGGTCAGATGACCACAGATGATATTCTTGGTAGTAGAGTCCAGTTGAACAAACTTCTTGACATCAGCAGCAGTGACACCTTCTCCAGCCTTGGGAACGCCGTTCTTGACGACATACCATAGGTCGACGTCAATGGCTTCAAGATGCATGCGCATCTTATTCTTCCAGTAGGGATATTCAGTTCCATCGAAGACGGGGCACGCAGCGGAGACTTTAATTATCCCTGCAGTCGACATAGCTAAAACTCCAGGTGGTTAAACCGAATCACACAGAACAAGGGAGTACCTTGCTTTGATACCAATTGAAAGTGCGTTATATCAACTAGAGGGGGGGTGAATAGGCGATTTTTATGAAAGTCTTCAAAATGTGGAAGTTTCGAAGACAAATGATAGAAATAAACCTATTACCATGCAGCGGAAGGTAGACTACACTAGGCAAACCATAGTCAAGTATTCAATGAAGTGAAAGCACAATGACTAATAGCAGCTAGGTAGTAAGGATCAGGTAGGAAGATATTAAGAAGCCAATCAGAATAAGCAGTCACTCAGTGAAGACAAAAGATAGTGCAATCATACGATGACTTCACAAGCACCAACAGTAAGTAAAGGGAAGGGAAGGATGGAACCAGTGACTCGTTGAAGACAATGATTTGTTGGACCAGTTCCAGTTGCTGTGACAACTGTACGTCTGGTTAGGGCGGCTAGGTATTTAAACCTGAGGACACACAGTCCCGGACACCCAGTCCTGAACACGCAGCTCAGGACACCCAGTCCTCACTGTATTCCCCTTGAGCTAAGGTCACATAGACCTCGCCCAATCACTCTGGTAAGTCTTCAAGGTAGACTCCCAAACCTTCACTGACTTCGTTCACCGGTGATCCACAATGACTCTTGAAGGCTCAGAACTTGACGCCTAACCGGCTAGAGGATTCACAGTCCTCAAGTGTAATAAGTCTTCAGATCACACAGACAGGAAGACTTTAGTGATGCCTAACACTCTTTGGCTCTGGGTGGTTAGGGCTTTATCCTCGTAAGGAATTCTCTCTCAAAGGCTTCGAGGTGGGTTGCTCTCACACGACAAAAGCCGTACTTTAACTCTGAGCAGCCAACCGTTTATAGTTGTAGGGGGTGGGCTATTTATAGCCACTAGGCAACCCGACCTGATTTGTCCGAAATGACCCTGGGTCACTAAGGAACTGACAGGTGTTCCAACGGTCAGATTTCAAACACACACGGCAACTTTACTTGGGCTACAAGCAAAGCTGACTTGTCCGACTCTGGACAAGATTCGTTCTCATAGTCTTCACTCGAAGACATAGGTTTTGGTTAAGCATCACTTCAGTCATTCTGACTGGTTCTCTTGGACCCCACTTAACAGTACAGTGGTTCCTATGACTCAACAAAGAAGAAGAAGAACTACGAAAGATCTAAGTCTTCGAGCTCCATAGGCTTCATGCGATGTCTTCTCTTGTCATAGTCTTCAATGTGAATATCTTCACATACCACATTTGACTTCAATGTCTTCATATATTTTTAGGGGTCATCTTTGGTAGGAAAACCGAATCAATGAGGGACTTCTACTTGTGTTATCCTGCAATTCTCACAAACACATTAGTCCCTCAACTAGGTTTGTCGCCAATACTCCAAAACCAACTAGGGGTGGCACTAGATGCACTTACAGAGTATTAAATTAATTTGGTACGGCCTAAATACTTCAGTACCAGAGGCCACGGAAATAGAAGATTAGGTTTCATCCGAACAACATATAATTCAGTCTTCAGCTCAAAGCCTAACACAACCCATCTTTACTCCCCATAAATACTATATTCCACGTCTAAACAAATGTCGACAATTCCATTAAAAAATTTGAGGTTGTTTCTCCGCTTCATCAGAGCTGTGTGTTAAGCTGAGGGGGCATTGCCCCAACTATAAATGAATTTCTGGAAAAAAAATTATTGGAGGGGCTAGATGAGGAAATTTTAGCCGTTGACCGTTAAACAGTCATTTTCTGTCTTGCCCCAAAGACAAATTTGTCTAGCTCCACCACTGCATGCGGGTGGGATGTTGGTCGGTCTCAGCTCGACTAGGTGGGCTTAACCAGCGCAACCAATTAGACAGGTTCGGTTCAGTGCAAATAAACCAGACAAAAAAATCAAAAGTAAAATAAACCGTTGGACTGGCATGCAAAGTCAGTATCAATATGAAGGGGAAATTAAACAGGGTAAAATGTGGCATAAAGTTGCTTAAATGGGTGTAAATTAAGAATTTTCACTAAATGAAGTAATATTTGTCACAAAGGTGAAACTTTGGGGTAAAATGGAATTACCTCTTTTTGATGCTGGTATAGGTAAATTCAGTTCTCACTTTCGCTAACCGAACATAATTTGTCCAGTTCGGTTTTATCCCGGTTGACTGGTCAGCGTGAAGAACAACCGAAAACCAGGCACAACTAGCATCTCCCGTGAGTCCCACCCATGCCATTAGTGACGTGAAATCCTATTTGACGCTTGATTGATCGAACAATCGACAAAACACACAGGGGTCTCGATGGGTAGAGAGGACTGGCCAAGCCATCTAAGATGGTTGTTGTTAGTTCCAGTTTTGGGAACCTTCTAGCAGGTTCTTGTGTGGTTTTTTCTAGTATTCGGAACCTTCTCGTTAGACCAGTTAACTTTTTTGTTTTTCCTGGGTTTTTCCAGATTTCTCTTGAGTTTTTTGTTTCTATTTCTTTTTGTTCTTCTCTTTTTTTAAAAAGAACCTTTCACAAATTTTAAAATATGTGTTAAACCTTCAAAAATTGTTTACATTTCTTGATTTTTTAGATTTCAAAGTTTGTTCACAAGTTCAAAAAATAGTTAAACTTTTAAAATTTGTTTACATTTTTCAGAAGTTTTTTTGAAGTACAAAAAATGCTCGTATTTTCCAAAAATTGTGCACAATTCTAGGAAAAATATTCACAATTGTAAAAAAGTTTGAAATTTAAAGAATTGTCCGCTTTTGCGAAAAATGTTCTAATTTTTTTTAAAAAAAATCGAGTTTTCAGAACATGTTCCCGGTTTAAAAAAATGTTCTCAGTATTTTTAAAAATGTTCAATTTTTTTAAATTATTTTTCAAGTTGAAAAAATGTTCACACACTGAGAAAAATGTTAACTTAAGAAAAATATCCACAACTTTTCTGAAAGACTTCACCTTTTAAAAATATATTTCCCCAGAAAACCGAATGAAAAAAAAAACTACAGTAACCAGGCTGCCACGGTACTCAGGTTGCTACAGTAACCGGAACAGAATAGAAAGCTGGAAGAGAAACGGTCGCTACAATCGTCACGTCGCTACAGTGCTCCGGTTTTGCTACCATCGTCGCGTCGCTACAGCGTGCTGCCTTCTACAGTGGCCGACCAGGAGGGGGAAGGCCTATGCGAATGATGCAATGAAACCTGACCAAATGATGCAATGATACCAGATCCAACTTGTATTTTTTGCAACAAGACCCTGCGTATATATTATGTGCACCAAGCAGAGTCCCACCAAAGAGCAATATCCATACCCTAAAAAAAGGAGCACAATCCATACCAGATGGGGGCAAAGAAAAATATTATTTTTAGAAAAACTTCTGATCTATTCGTCTTCAGTCATGGCAGAACAATGAACACCAGAAATAACAAAAAATATATCCTGATCCGTAGACCACCTAGCGATGACTACAAGCAGTGAAGAGAGCCGATGGTGCGCCATGGTCATCGCCCCCTCGTCGGCGCCGGACAAAATTTGTTGTAGTATATAGTCGAAAAGTCATCATGTTAAGGCCTCATATGACCAGCACACCAGAATAACAACCTTCGTTGATGAAAAGAAGTGTAGATCGAAAGGATCGAACCCGAAGACACACGACATAGACAAATGAAGATTAGATACGAAAAGATCTAATAAAGATAGATCCACTGGAGACAGACCTCCACACGCCATCTGACATTGCTAGGCGCACCACCAGGACGGGGGCTAGCTGGGGAGAACCGTGTTCCATCTTCAGGGAGTCGTCGTCGTCTCGCCTTCTCAAGCAGAACACAAACTCTCACAAAACTCAAAGAAATATATAAAAAACGGAGCCCTCCCACTGACAAGGGCCGTGATCCACCGCCCCCATCGCCCTGAGGACACAGGAGATGAGGCAGGTCGGCGCCACCGACAGGAGGTAGAAACCCTAGTCCCTTGTTCGCTAGGATAGACGAAGGCAAAGAAAAACCCTTACAGAATACTAAGCGCATCTCCAATGTTGATCCTCAAATTGGACACATATCCTTCAGTGGACCGGTGGGGGCTAGTCCGTGCACAGTGATGCAGGAGCCGATGATCCGACCTCATCCCCTAAAAGTACACTCAGGTCCGGCCAATTTAAAATTCAAATGTATAGGGTCCGATCACATAGTGCTCGATCACATTTAAAAAGAGGCAAGTATGCAGAGTTTTACATGTTCGATCACAGAAGAATATTAGTCTGGCAATCCGTCTCTCTCTCTCTCTCTCGCCAGCTCCTTCTCACCATCCACCTCCTTCTCGGCCACCTCCAGGTCGGCCGCCATGCGCTTCAACATCCTAACACGGACGCTTGCACGATCATCATTGCATCGCCATCCAACTCCTCAATCTTCAAGCTCAACATCTTTGTGACCTCCGAAGAGACCGTGATCTCAACATTCTTCTCTCTTAAAACAAGCATAATAAAGTGATGTAAGTGGGCCAGGCTAAGTTAAATACTCCCTCCATTCCACTTTATAATGTGTATGGTTTCTAGCACTAAGACCAATGTATGACGTGAAGATGCGGTTTATACCAAACTAGCCCTGCATGCAGGGTCTGTGTAACACCCCAAGACCGGAGCTTCATATGTCTTTCATGATTTCCGGGTTTTCATCGTGTGATTTGTTTGGTTCGTTGCATTCATCATTGCATCATGTGCATTGCATCATGTCATCATGTCTTTAATCTTTCCAGCTCAACTAAATAAATTATATGGATCTTCGGTCCATTTAAACCGAGGGAATTCACGTGGTGATTCTCTTTACAACATATATCCCAATATTAGGGAGCTATAATAAATATTCCACTATTTTGGAATTCACCTTAACATACTTGCAATTTAATTCCCATGCCCATTCTATCTCAAGTTCTTCCTCAAACTTTCCCAACAATTCTTGTCACTTCTTATCGAGGCTCCTCTAAAATCTCAGACCATTTAGAGTCCTTTCGAATGGGTTTCAAAATTAGAACATGTTGAATTAAATTCAACATGTGCGAATATATTTTCTCCAAAAATCCTCTTGTCATTTTATTTAAATTCCTCACATTTTTGTGAGTCCAGAAAAATTACCCTTGTGCGCAAATTCTTTCCCTAACCCCCCTCTTCCTTTTTCTTCTCTCTATGCTTTTCTGTTAAAGGAAAAAAAGTGTAGAGGAGAGAAAAACCAGCCCTTTTAGCCTCAGGCCCAGCAGTAGCCAGTCCGGCCTCTTGGACCTCCCAGGCCCAGCCTCCAGTGGCCCAAGGCCCGGTCGCGCCCACCTGTAACCCTAGGGAGCCTTCTCATCCCTCGACTTTTTTCCTCCAGCGCCGCAGCCTCCCTCTCCTATCGATCCCATCTCCCTTCGTCCTCCTCCTGCGCCGCACCTACAGGCAGAGGGAGAGAAAGAGCAGCTCTCCGCCTCCGCCGCCCGCTCTCCGGTCCGCCGCCGCCCTGTGCGCACGACCACGCCGACCTCCCCGTCCTCAGCTCCTCCTCCACCTCGCCTTGGCGCTACGACCGTTGCTGCCCTCCTCACTCTCCCATGCGCCGCCAACTACCGTCGCCAGGAGCTTCCCCGAACGCCATCCTCCCGCGCCACTAGGAGCCCGGGCCCTGCCTCGTTTTCGGCCGCCGCTAGCGAGCAGCTCCGCCGGAGCCACGTCCGCTCGCCGCCCAACTGCTTGGAGCCCGAGCAGGCCACGCCTCTCTGCGCCTCCTCACGGACGCCGACGAGCCACGACGACCGCGCCTTACGGCCTCCCTGCTCCCTGCTCCAGCCGCTGCTTCACGCCTAGGCCGACCCCGACTCCACAACCACCGAACCAGGAAACGCCAAGGACATCTTCGGGTTTTTTCGTCAAGTCCCGTTCCAATGAACGTTCACGCAACACCGACGTCCACGAGCACCCCGTGCTAGCCGTCCACACCGACTACATCAAGCCGGCAAGTCCGAAGACTCCAATGTACCCTGACGTCGATGACTCTCAAGTCCGTCTACGTGGTGATGCGCCAAGTACTTTTATCGCCATCTTCGGAATCGCCAAGAATGCCAAGACCCCTTTGTGGATTTTGACAAGTACGAACACCGTCGCCGAAGACCCCATGGATGTCAAGTTCCTCGTTGTGACCCCAAACATCTACGGAAACTTGTGCGACTAAGAACGTGAATGACTACCGTCGCCAATATCGCTAGTACCATTACCATCGCCGAGGATCGATAGTACCACTACTTCCACTACCGTCACCACGAGAAGGACAACTTCCCACAACGACCCGTGAACAACTACTTCCACGACGACTTTGTACCACTATCGTCGCGAGAACGCCTACTTCCTTTACCGAACTCGAACCACTCTGTAATTCCACTTTTGGAAGGTATAACCGCCGGAACGATGCATGTCGTGGTTTTGTCACGACAGATGTCCTAGAGAAAGGACTTAGTCGTGGAGCCATCGCGACGGGTTAGCTTGAAAGGGTTAAAGCGGACACAGGGACGCAAGAGAGTTTATACTAGTTCGGCCCCTTCAATGAAGGTAAAAGCCTACGTCTAGTTGTGATGGAATTGATGGGGTTTCGATGACTAGGGAGCAAACAAGCTTCGCCTATGTCTCGAGTTGTTGTCTGTTGTTCTTGAACCGCCGCCGGATCATTCCCTTATATACACGGGTGACTCCCGTCGGCTCTACGGAGTCCCAATACCGGCTCATAGATGTGTCCGATTTGGTCTCTACTTATTCCTAACTTACAATACAAGTTAACTACTAACGCCGGTTTACGGCTACAGGCCTTGAACCGACCATGGGCCTTGAGCCCTCCTCTGTCTTCTTGGGCTTTAACATACTTAACTACTGACGAAGTTAACTCGGCCCAGATAGACCGGTTTACGCCCAGTAGTAATATCCCCAACATTAGGCCCCAAATTGATTTGAACGGGTTCATGTCAATCCTTTAAAAAAAGCTTCATCTTCAACATCTTCTTATAAATTGGTAAACCGCCATGATGTCATCTTCTCTAATTGCTGTAAACCGGAGTGACGTCACCTGTCATAACGAAGCTATCCATTATGCTTCTTTGTTTAATAGATCAGCAGAAATCGAGGCGACAGCTCCGTTTTGTGGCCCCTTGATTGTCGCGCCTGACTCATGTTCTTTCGCCTTATAAATAGGACCGAAGGGTCATTTCTTTTCTCCTTCCGTGCCTTCTTCGTCTTCCTCGCGTCGCCAGCCTCGGAGCTCCGCCGCCGCCGTCGACCTCTGCCTCATCCTTGGCCGCTGCATCAACCTGAGCACACCAGAGCATCGCGGCAACCTTCCGCATCTTCCTCAGCTCCGGTAAATCTTCTATCCTTTCTCCCGCAGATCCGACCTAGGATTTCGCAGTTCTTCAGTGTTCATCGTCTGCCTCTTGCTCATACGATAGATCTTTAGATGAATCCGCAAATTTTTACTCTGTGCAATGATAGTTGTTTGACCTTCGCCTTCACTTATGCATCTCAAACTATAGATCTATATGAACGTTTTGCTCATTGGTTCGGTACTGCTCCTTTGAACCTCTAAGTATTTATCTCTTTTCTGAACTTGCTTCAGATCCAATGCTATAAGGAAATCTTGTGAAACCTATTTCTGCGTACTTGTCCATCTGCAATGCTTAGATCAGGCGGTTTAACCTTATAGAAAATTTTTCCAAACCGGTATATGCCATTAGTCCCCTTATTGAACAGCCAGATGCTTGTTGCTTCATAAAACTCCGGTTCAGATAGTTCTGTCACCGGTTTAACAGTGCCCATACCAATGTATCTTGATCAAATGCATTTTTGAACCGGGATCTTCTACCTTGTAGATTCCATCATGGCCAAGCAAGTGTATGAGTGCAATTGGGTTCCTTCTCGCATCATAGAGGCTCAACTGGACGATTTAGTCCTGATTGGCGCTTTAGGCAGCAAAGATACCATCCATTGGAGGGCTCCTGGCAAAGAATTCCCTCCCACACCTCGAGAAGGAGAGGTTGTTGTTTTCGTAGATCACTTAGCCCGGGGCTTTAAGCCGCCCGGTTCTAAATTTTACCGGGATGTTTTAGCCAATTTCCATCTCCATCCATAAGATACTGGCCCCAACTCTGTTACAAATATGTGTCACTTCCAAGTGCTCTGTGAAGCGTTCTTTCAAGAGGAGCCCACAGTGGAATTGTTCAGAGACCTTTTCCATCTAAACCGCCATACTGAGTTTACTGACGGCTCCAATACGGAGTTGGATGGCGTGGCGATTCAGAAAAGGAAAGAGGTCACATACCCTCACGCCAAACTGCATAGCCACCCCAAAGAATGGAATCAGACATGGTTCTACTGCAAAGACACCTCCCCTGCTGGTGAGAATCCCTTGCCTGGCTTTCGTCCGGAGCGGCTCAGCAATACACACCCTTTTCCACAAAGATTGACTGCACAGGAGAGAAGCAAATATACTCCTCAACTGTCAAAGCTCAGAGCCTTTATGGCCAACGGTTTAACAGGGGTTGATCTCGCTCGTTGTTGGATATCATGGAGCGTACTGCCCCTTAGTCAGCGCTCCGGTTTGATGTGCGAGTATACTGGCGGTGTTGATGACCCACTGCGACATTCCAAAATCCATCTCACCGATGAAGAAATCACAGAGGCTGTGAATAAGATGCTGAATGAACCGGAACACATCTATGCTAGAAACGGCCTGCTTCCCTTCTGTGCCACCAACAAACCGCCAGCTGTAAGACTTTGATTTTTCTTTTTACTGAATCTATTAATGATATATCTGGTCTTTGTTTAATATCAGTGTCTGTGTATCAAGGCAATGATCCTTTTTGGAGCAAGAAACTGCCGCAGGAGAAACCAGAAAAACCAGACAAACCGGAAAGAGCAACTCGGCAAAAGACTAAAGCTGTGAAGAAGACTGCCCACAGGAAAAGAACCACTGCATCTTCTAATTCGGCCCCTGATGATGATGTGGATAATCCGGACTTTGAGGTAGAGCTTGACTCACTTGGTTTATTTTTCATGCGTCTTATAGATGATGATATTTGTCAGGATGATGCCGAAGCCAGCCATGCGGATGTTGCAGAGGTAATTATTCTCTCTTCCGATTCAGAAACTTTGCCTTCACAAAAAATCCATCAGGCAAACCGGAAAGTTAAATTTTTCTCATCCTCTTGCTTATTTGGATCCTAAATTTCTTATGAAGACCCAACAACACGAAGCTCGTCGCACAACCCGGCACAACGGCCAGGTAGTTACCTCTGCCGGTTTACCGAACAGTCCGGTTTGGAAACGCCATTCAGAGGTCTCTAATTTGCTTGTCAGTGCTTGTCCTAAAGCGGGCTGCTTTCGTCAACCTTTTAATCCGTCTGACTCCGATTACCAGGTTACTTCCCACTCATCTTCTGGCGAGTCATCGGCTACTCAGCTCCCATCGCTCAAAACGGTGCTTGGGTAAGCTATACTTATTGTGATGTTTGCAGTACATCGTCTTAGAACATATGCTGTATTTGATTTTGTTATTCTTCTCATGGCCAAACCTAGGCCAAGCAAGAAGGCCCGCCTGGACAAAGCGGCCGAAGAAGATGTCGTTCTTGAACCAGGCAAGACACCCAATCTTGAAGCGGCTATTCCTGAGGATATACCCAACGATCCACCGCAGCAAGACGATGATCTTATTGCTGAAGAGAGACCTACTGATGCCTCAGGTCCTGTCAATCAGCCCACAGGTTCCATCCGGATTGAAAGCTCCACCGGTCCAGCAAAACCTATTAACAAGCCAACAGCCCCAGTGCAAACCGGCGGTACCCAGGATGATGAGGTTGTCATTACTGGCATTGGCCATACTGAGCCAAGCAATCCTGTCGCTTTATCCAAATATTCTGCCAAGGAAGAATTTGCTGCCTTTGGCAAAGGCAAGTGGAACGCTGATCTGACGACTTATGCTGTTCTGAACGCCCAAGATATCCATTCCGGCTATCTGAACCGGTTGTATACCAGTCGCGACTATGAAGCCGGTCTGGTTAATATGATGAAAAAGAAATATGAGGTAACTTCCATATGCTCCTTCCTGCTTGTATGTTTCCATTCTTGCTGACTCTCCTAGCCCCCCAAGGGCCGGTTTGTAATATTCTTTCAAACCGGGACTTACCAATATAAATCTTGATGCTTTGAAATTCGCTGATGTAGCCCCCAAGGGCCGGTTCAACTTAACGTAGTTAAACCGGTACTTTAAGTAATTGAAATTGCCGCATCAGAATATATACGAGCAAATAGCCATTAGCCCCCAAGTGCCAAGTTGAATACTTGTATTGATCTTGGGACTTTGTAAGCAATTGAAAGATGAAGATCGAATATGCATTAGCCCCCAAGTGCTAAGTGCATAACTTGTTATGTGATTGGTACTTGAATCCTTATACCGATTTGTTGAAGCATATATCTGTATGCATGCAGGCGGAGCTGAAGACGAAAGAAAACCAAGTCACCGATCTCCAAGAAAACCTGAAAACCCAACAGGCTGAAACCTCCAAAGCAAAAGAGGAATTGGCCAGCGCTTTAAGCGCCATGGAACAGCTTAAGGAGAGCTTCAAGAAGAAGCGGGCGGATTTGGCCACTGAAAAGTCCGCTTTGATCAAACGAGCAGAGGATGCCGAGGCTGCACTAAAACCAGTGGCGGATGAACTGACCAGCATAAAGCGGCACGTGCATGCCATGACTACTGCTATCTTTGGTAAGCTAGTTTGCCTTCTAAATTGGCTCTGCCTTCTGACAGAGTTGCCGGTTTATTAACCCTTTATGGTATTTCAGGGACACGCATTGGTCACTTGGGGTCAGATGTGCGGAAGAAACTAAAAGTCGCCTATACATTGGTTGAACAATTGTATACTGGTGCCCAGCGGATCATCTGTACCGCATCTCATAACAAACCGACACCCACTTTGATTCAAGATACTCTGATGAAACTGTCGGTGCTTCGTGCCCGGGTTGAAGAGCTGAAGAAATCTGCTGCTCGAACCGATGCAATCAATGCCTTAATCCGGGCAAAAGCCTGGGTGCCGTATTTTGATCCTATTGAAGCGGCTCAGGGCTATCCCAGCTTGAAGGAAGACGGGTCAGAATTTGGTGAAGCGGATCTGCGAGCAATAAACCGGGAGGTACGTCCGCTAGCTTGTCAATTGGCTGAGGAAGCAGACTTGTCTCATTATCAAGCCCAATATGACAGTCAGAACAAGCGAATAGCTGCACCAATCCATGAATCGGAAAATCTGATCCCTCCAATCCGTAAGCATACTTACGCTCCCGATATTGACCCGTCATTGCTGATCCATGATGAAGCTGTTTTTCAAGCATTAATGGGAATCGACTGGACAGCTGTGGATTTCCAGCCACTGGGTAGAGAAACGGAGGCTGAAGCGGCACAGGATGACCCACAACCATCAGGCCAGGCTGGTGACCAAGCTTGAATCGGAAGCCGTTTTTAAAACTGCCTCTCCTTTGTGAAAAACAATTATATTATTATGGGCACCATGTTGCCTTGTAATAGGCTAGCTGATACCTTTGATGTTGATATGCCTTCGTGCATAATTTGTTCTTCCTGTGGTAATGAACTTTCCAAAACACTTTCTGAAATGAGAAATTCGTCAAGTGCCACCGCGGTTGTACCGTCAGGAGGAATATGTGTCTGCATATATGGAATGAAAACATCCAAAACAAAATTTTAAGTATATGATCAAATTTTTGAGATACATAATACCTGCCATCGTTGAGCGTGAAGTTGGCTTGGCCAATCTTGAAGCGGAGTTTTGCAAACCCACACTGTTGGAGGAGATAACAGCTCCTGTATATATATGACGCTGGTTTACCATGTAAACCTTGCCGTGTTATAATAAACACCGTGTTACTCCATAAGAGGATGTTAACAACAAGGATCAAACCGGGCAAATAGTCTCCGAATTGACATGAACTGTGTTCCGTCAATTGATTGGTTAAAAAACTTTGTCGGTTTAAAAAACACAATAAAAAGCAAAAAAAACCTTCAAAGAAAAGTGTAAATCAAGTGCAATGACAAAACGTTGCAAAAAAAGGTTTATTTGAGTTGATCAGATGGTGTTACCATGGCCGAACACGACCAAGCTCCCGTTAGGTGTAACTATGGTTCTAGTCAGCCAGGTCCCCAAATGAAACCGTGGCATTTATGCCGATCAAGTGGCATGGTCATGGTTCGGGTTCGACCAAGCCCCCAAGTGATTATGTGGCCTTAAGCCGATCAAGAGGCATGACTGGTTCAGACATGACCAAGTCCCCAAGTGATCTGGTGGCTCTCGCCTATCAAGAGGCATGGCATTGGTTTGGACACGACCAAACCCCCAAGTGATATAACATGATGCTTTTAAAAAGCGAACTCAAGGGGTAAAACGGAGGCCGCTTTAGAGCAACTCCGTGTAACCTCACATGATGTAAAAGAACAGATACCCCGCTTTAGTTGAGGTTCCGGTTTATTATATTTAATCATAGTATATACATTGTCGTAGTATGTACATAAGTATAGCCAATGGCTCAGGTATAGTAAGGCCGAAGATGAGCTATGTTCCGCGGCCTGTTAGTCTCCTCCTTTGATGTACGTGAGTCTTTATGCTCTCGAATATCGATCAGATAGTACGACCCGTTGTGCAGATTCTTGCTGACCACGAAAGGCCCCTCCCAAGGTGGGGATAACTTATGCATATCAGTCTGATCTTGGATGAGCCTAAGCACCAAATCTCCTTCCTGAAAGGTTCTGGTTCTGACTCGGCAACTATGATAACGACGAAGATCCTGCTGGTAAATCACCAATCGGGCGGCTGCGATGTCATGCTCTTCATCCAACCGATCCAAAGCATCTTGCCGTGCTGTCTCGTTGTCCGCTTCAATATAAGCCGTTACACGAGGTGAATCATGACGGATATCACTAGGGAGAACCGCCTCCGCTCCATAAACCATGAAGAACGGTGTGTCTCCTGTTGATCTGTTGGGTGTTGTATTGATGCTCCATAACACAGATGGTAATTCTTCTACCCAATAACCCGGCGTTCTCTGCAAAGGAACCATGAGCCGGGGCTTGATGCCTCTCAAGATCTCTTGATTAGCTCTTTCTGCTTGACCATTGGACTGTGGATGTGCCACTAATGAAACGTCGAGCCGGATGTGCTCCCATTCACAGAACTCCTTCATAGCACTTTTGGACAAATTGGTACCATTATCTGTGATAATACTGTGCGGAAAGCCAAACTGGAAAATCACCTTTTTTGATGAACTGAACCGCCGTGGCCGCATCACACTTTCTAACAGGTTCTGCCTCCACCCACTTTGTAAACTTGTCAACCGCCACCAGGAGGTGGGTCTTCTTATCTTTGGACCTTTTGAAAGGCCCAACCATATCCAGCCCCCAAGTCACAAACGGCCAAGTAATTGGAATCATTCTCAATTCTTGAGCCGGTACATGAGCACGTCTTGAAAACCTTTGGCAACCATCACATCGTCTGACCAGATCCTCCGCATCAGCATGAGCAGTTAACCAATAGAAGCCATGGCGAAACGCTTTAGCCACCAGAGACTTTGAACCGGCGTGGTGACCACAATCTCCTTCGTGGATCTCACGCAAAATTTCACGGCCTTCTTCAGGAGACACGCAGCGTTGAAAAGCTCCTGATATACTGCAATGATGCAACTCGCCGTTGATGATAGCCATGGACTTGGATCGCCGGATTATCTGCCGGGCCAGAATCTCATCCTCTAGCAACTCGCCCCGGTTCTTGTACGCCAGGTAAGGAAGCGTCCAATCCGGAATAACATGAAGAGCCGCCACCAATTGAGCCTCTGGATCAGGAATAGCCAAATCCTCTTCACCAGGGATCTTGACCGACGGGTTGTGCAGCACATCCAGAAAAACATTGGGTGGGACTGGTTTGCGCTGAGAGCCCAGCCGGCTTAAAGCGTCCGCCACTTCATTTTTTCGCCGGTCCACGTGGTCCACCTGGTAGCCTTTGAAATAACCTGCAACAGTATCCACCTCCCGACGATATCCTGCCATGAGTGGATCCTTGGAGTCCCAAGTGCCAGACACTTGCTGAGCCACAAGGTCCGAGTCACCGAAGCACTTAACTCGACTTAGATTCATCTCCTTAGCCATCCGGAGACCATGGAGCAAGGCTTCATACTCAGCTGCATTGTTAGTACAAGGGAACATTAAGCGGAGAACATAACAAAACTTATCACCTCGTGGGGAAGTTAATACGACTCCAGCCCCCGAGCCTTCCAACTGCCTGGATCCGTCAAAATGGATGGTCCAATACGTGTGATCCGGCTTTTCTTCAGGTGCTTGCATTTCCGTCCAATCATTGATGAAATCAACAAGTGCTTGAGACTTAACCATTGTCCGAGGCACATACTTCAAACCGTACGGCCCCAGCTCTATGGCCCACTTTACAATTCGGCCAGTTGCTTCCCTGTTCTGGATGATATCTCCTAAAGGGGCAGAACTGACCACCGTAATTGGGTGCCCTTGGAAATATTGTTTAAGCTTCTGGCTTGCCATAAAAACTCCATACACCAGCTTCTGCCAATGCGGATACCTTTGCTTGGACTCGATTAGCACCTCGCTGATATAATAGACCGGTCGTTGAACCGGATGCTCCTTGCCTGCCTCCTCTCGCTCCACCACAATAGCCACACTGATCGCCCGAGCATTAGCAGCAATATATAGAAGTAACGGCTCCTTGTCAATGGGAGCAGCGAGCACAGGTGGATTGGCCAACTGCCGCTTTAAGTCCTCAAATGCTTCATTAGCGGCGGAGCTCCAAACAAACTGATCCGTTTTTTTCAACATTTGATACAAAGGGATTGCCTTCTCACCAAGACGACTGATAAACCGGCTTAACGCGGCAATCCGGCCTGCCAGGCGTTGAACATCGTTGATACACTTCGGCTTAGCCAGGGAGGTGATAGCCGTGATCTTCTCCGGATTAGCCTCAATTCCCCTGTTGGACACCAGAAAACCCAATAGCTTGCCCGCCGGTACACCAAAGACACAGTTGTCCGGATTAAGCTTCATCTTGTATGTTCTCAGGTTATCAAAGGTTTCCTTCAAATCATCAATCAGAGTCTCCTTCTCCCTGGACTTAACCACGATATCATCCACGTAAGCATGTACATTACGGCCAATCTGCTTGTGAAGACAATTTTGTACACACCGTTGGTAAGTTGCCTGGGCACTCTTGAGCCCGAAGGGCATAGACACATAGCAGAAGGCTCCAAAGGGGGTTATAAATGCTGTCTTCTCCTGGTCCTTAACTGCCATTTTGATCTGATGATAGCCAGAATACGCATCCAAAGAACTTAAACGCTCACAACCCGCCGTAGCATCAATAATTTGATCAATACGGGGGAGGGCAAAAGGATCTGCTGGACAAGCCTTATTAAGATCTGTGTAATCCACACACATGCGCCAGGTGCCGTTTTTCTTGAGGACCAGCACCGGATTGGCAAGCCACTCAGGGTGAAAAACTTCAAAAATAAAGCCAGCTGCTAAGAGCCTGGCTACCTCTTCTCCAATCGCCTTGCGTCTTTCTTCATTAAACTGGCGGAGGAACTGTTTCACCGGTTTATATTTAGGATCCACATTAAGTGTGTGCTCAGCGAGTTGCCTCGGTACACCTGGCATGTCATAGGGCTTCCACGCAAAAATGTCCCGATTCTCACAGATGAACTCGATGAGCGCGCTTTCCTATTTCGGATCCAAGTTGGCACTGATGCTGAACTGCTTGGACGAATCGCCAGGTACGAAGTCAACAAGCTTAGTTTCTGCTGCCGATTTGAACTTCAGGGCCGGATCATGCTCCGTAGTTGGCTTCTTCAATGGAGTCATGTCCGCCGGATCAACATTGTCTTTATAGTACTTCAACTCCTCGGTGGCACAAACCGACTCTGCATAAGTCGCATCTTCTTCCTCACATTCCAAAGCGATTTTGCGGCTTCCGTGAACCGTTATTGTCCCCCTGTGACCCGGCATCTTGAGCTGCAAATACACATAACAGGGTCATGCCATAAACTTGGCGTAAGCCGGTCGCCCAAACAGGGCGTGATATGGACTCTGGATTTTCACCACTTCAAACGTCAATGTCTCCGACCTGGAATCATGGTCATCCCCAAAGGCCACTTTCAGAGCTATCTTGCCAACAGGATATGCTGATCTGCCAGGTACTACACCGTGGAACACTGTATTAGACGGTTTAAGACTTTTATCTGTCAGTCCCATATGACGGAAGGTCTCATAGCACAAGATATTAATGCTGCTACCTCCATCCATGAGCACCTTGGTGAACTTATAACCTCTCACCCGAGGCGCCACCACCAGAGCCAACTGACCT
This sequence comes from Triticum aestivum, assembly GCF_018294505.1. NCBI lineage: Eukaryota > Viridiplantae > Streptophyta > Magnoliopsida > Poales > Poaceae > Triticum > Triticum aestivum. The sequence continues at coordinate 539,871,680 of NC_057794.1, forward strand.
GGATTATCGACCTGGGGTGGGTGATCCTCTCTGCTCCATATGATTGGCTGTTCAGACCAACGTAGATAACGGGGTATGGCCGGTTCAACAGAGTTGACTGCCCGCCTCTGAACCTTCCGGTCTCGCTTGTCCAAGCTAGTGGTGAAGACATGGTACTGCCCACTACTCAACTGCTTTGGGTTGCTCTGGTAACCTGACTGTTGCTGCTGTTGGTTGTAACCACCCTGGTTGTTCTGACTATTTTAACCATTATGTCCGCCCGGATTACCATTGAATCCTGAACCGGAACTTCCTCCACCATAACCCGGCCCGGATCCTGAGCCACCGCCAGATTCGTGATCATACCGGAAATTATTAGAATTCTTGAACTCCTGCATAATAAATCAATCCTTCCAAAGGTGGTTTGCTGGCGCCTCCTTCGTCCCATGTCTTGGACAGGGCTGGCTTAGCAGATAGTTTAGGCGGTTTGGGTTAGGGTTGGGTGCTCCATTACGATTTTTCGGTCTACCCTTGCGTCGCTGGCCATTGTCCTATGCGTTGGTATTAGCCACAAAGTCCATGTTACCATCCGCTTTACGCTTGCCTCCACCACCATTGCCTGCCCAGTGATGCTGCTGACCTTTGGAGCTGCTGTTCTTCTTTCCCTTCCCTATCTTGTCATCATCAGATTCGGGATCCTTGGTACTATCAGAATCAACATATTTCACCAAAGCGGCCATGAGGGTCCCCATGTCAGTGCAATGACGCTTCATCCGTCCCAACTTCAGCTTCAGGGGCCCAAACCGGCAGTTGCCTTCTAGGGTTAATACTGTGGTGTCAGCGTTGATGCGGTCTCATGAGTGCAACACTTGTGAAACCCGGCGCACCCAATGAGTTGTTGACTCTCCTTCCTCCTGGATGCATGTAGCTAAGTCCACTATCGACATAGGCTATTTACAGGTATCCTTGAAATTGCTGATAAACCGGGCTCGTAATTGGGCCCATGAACTGATAGAATTAGCCGGCAAGCTTTTTAACCAAGTACGGGCCGTTCCTTCAAGCATCATGGTGAAGTATGTCGCACACGCCGCGTCATCCACATCAAGCATCTCCATGGCCATCTCATAGCTCTCCACCCATGTCTCTGGAGGTTGATCCGCCATATAATTTGGTACCTTGCGCGGGCCTTTGAAATCCTTGGGCAGGCGCACGTTGCGTAAAGCGGGGATAAGGCAAGGCACCCCCAAAGAACTAGAAGTAACACCAGGTTTGATCGAGATGGTTGGACGAACCGGTGTGAGCTACCGAGCCTGATGCTATGCGGCTAACTCGGCCTCCCTGCGCGCTCGGGCCCGGTTCACCACTTCCTGAGTGTCATCAGCACCACCCGTCGGGTTGTTGCCACGGGGTGCCCCACGTCGTTCATTACTCGACACTGCTAGTTCATCCATATGTCTCCTATAGCTCCGGCTTGGACGGGGGGTTGAGTGGATCCGGTCGCGGCTGTACGAGTACGCTTCCTGTTGGGCCAAAGCTGTCCTCAGAAGTTCCTTGACCCGTCGCGTCTCTACTGCCTGCGGCGAGTCACCTTCAATTGGAATGGCCTCCAGCCGTGCAGCAGCGGCGACAAGATTGTCCATTGGGTTGGAGTAGTGACCCGGAGGTGTTAAAGCATCCTGAGGTATAACGGTGTTTTGACGAGGCGGATCCATCTGACGAGGCTGAACCGGTGCACCGGTCCCATGGGCTTCTGCCCGGTTTCCCTCCAGCGGATTGCCGGCTCTTGGTCCTGGAGTGTTGAAAAGGTCTCTGGCCTCGAAAACCGGAGGTAAGCGGGATCGGTGCTTCCTCCTCATGACTTCATGCGACGCGCTCTGGTCCAACATAAGCCTGTAGGCCTGTGCGTCTAAAGCGGCCCGCTCTGCGGCCATCCTGGTGTCCTCAGCCGCCAGATCCGCCTTGGCCAGGGTGATCTGTCCCTTTACCTTTGCAATCTCCGCGTTGTGAACGTCCTGATCCGGTGGATTAACTTTCGCCATAAGCACAGCCAACGCATCAAATAGTTCTGATAGAACCTAAGCCGGCGGGCGCACAAGGCCTCCTGCCCCGGCAGCCGTTGCCGCTGCTGAACCGGAGGTCGTTGCCGCAGCGGTCGAAGAATGAAGCGCTGCTTGTGTGCCAGTCATGAATATTCCAACCCGGTTGGGCAGATCAGAGGGGTCCGGAATACTGTCGCCATCGGAACAGCCCCCAATCCGGCCGTCTTGTAGCTGATAAAGAGATTCGGTTTCTCCGGTCGATGACTCGTCATCGGAACAAACGACGGCATCGCCGCGAGATTCCGATCCATCCTCATAACTTCCTCCATGGATGACTCCCACGAAGGCACGCTTCATGGCCGGTTTAACCCGGGCAGATCGCGCATGCTGAGCCGTCTCGACGAGGTCGGTGCAGATGTCCGGTCAGGGCCCGGTTCACCGATCTTGCCAATGAAAACGTGAATGCTACCAAAGGGGACCCGGTACCCGTACTCAATTGAGCCGGCCTCGGGGCCCCAGCCTGCATCGTCGATGTAGAGCTTGCCGCGACGACTCTTAGTCATCCAGCCTATAGCGTAGCCCTCGAGTCCTTCAAAGTGGACCATATGCATGTGATGTATTGTATGAGATGCCCATGTTTGCGCCTTGGTCGAATCGCTGCTTGCTCGGTCCTCCTCGTTTGCCGATAACCCGTGGGAACCCGACTACCGGGATCACCCCACCATCTTGCATGACACGCTCACGTCACATTTCCTTTTGCACCGGTATCTCCATGAGCTACCGGAACCGACATGTTGCCGTGGCATCATTTTCTGATTCGTTGTCGTGGCACCCCTTTTGTTTTCGCCACGGTGACAAATGCTTCATATCATGCTCTTATCAACATTTTCATAATTATTGCATAAAACTTGCACATGTCATGCGCATTGATACGTCTCCAACGTATCTATAATTTTTGATTGCTCCATGCTATATTATCTACTGTTTTGGACATTATTGGGCTTTATTATCCACTTTTATATTATTTTTGGGACTAACCTATTAAACGGAGGCCCAACCCAGAATTGTTGTTTTTGCCTGTTTTAGGGTTTCGAAGAAAAGGAATATCAAACGGAGTCCAAACGGAATGAAACCTTCGGGAACGTGATTTTCTCAACAAACAAGACCCGGGAGACTTAGACCCTATGTCAAGACACAGAAGAGGAGGCCACGAGGTAGGGGGGCGCGCCCACCCCCACCAAGCGCGCCCTCCACCCTCGTGGCCCCCTTGTTGCTCCACCGACATACTCCTTCCTCCTATATATACCTACGTACCCCCAAACGACCAGATACGGAGCCAAAAACCTAATTCCACCACCGCAACTTTCTGTATCCACGAGATCCCATCTTGGGGCCTGTTCCGGAGCTCCGCCGGAGGGGGCATCGATCACGGAGGGCTTCTACATCAACACCATAGCCCTTCCGATGAAGTGTGGGTAGTTTACCTCAAACCTACGGGTCCATAGTTAGTAGCTAGATGGCTTCTTCTCTCTTTTTGGATCTCAATACAATGTTCTCCCCCTCTCTTGTGGAGAACTATTCGATGTAATCTTCTTTTTGCGGTGTGTTTGTTGAGACCGATGAATTGTGGGTTTATGATCAACTCTATCTATGAACAATATTTGAATCTCCTCTGAATTCTTTTATGTATGATTGGTTATCTTTGCAAGTCTCTTCGAATTATCAGTTTGATTTGGCCTACTAGATTGATCTTTCTTGCAATGGGAGAAGTGCTTAGCTTTGGATTCAATCTTGTGGTGTCCTTTCCCAGTGACAGTAGGGGCAGCAAGGCACGTATTGTATTGTTGCCATCGAGGATAACAAGATGGGGTTTTCTTCATATTGCATGAGTCTATCCCTCTACATCATGTCATCTTGCTTAAGGCGTTACTCTGTTTTTAACTTAATACTCTAGATGCATGCTGGATAGCGGTCGATGAGTGGAGTAATAGTAGTAGATGCAGGCAAGAGTCGGTCTACTTGCCTCGGACGTGATGCCTATGTACATGATCATACCTAGATATTCTCATAACTATGCTCAATTCTATCAATTGCTCAACAGTAATTTGTTCACCCACCGTAGAATACTTATGCTCTCGAGAGAAGCCACTAGTGAAACCTATGGCCCCCAGGTCTATCTTTATCATATTAATCTCCTACTACTTAGTTATTTCCTTTGCTTTTTTACTTTGCCTTTATTTTACTTTGCATCTTTATCACAAAAATACCAAAAATATTATCTTATCATATCTATCAGATCGCACTCTCATAAGTGGCCCTGTAGGGATTGCCAACCCCTATTCGCGTTGGTTGTTAGGATTTATTTGTTTTGTGTAGGTACGAGGGACTCGCGCGTAGCCTCCTACTGGATTGATACCTTGGTTCTCAAAAACTGAAGGAAATACTTACGCTACTTTGCTGCATCATCCCTTCCTCTTTGGGGAAAACCAATGCAGTGCTCAAGAGGTAGCAAGAAGGATTTCTGGCGCCGTTGCCGGGGAGGTCTACGCAAAAGTCAACATACCAAGTACCCATCACATACCCTTATCTCCCGCATTACATTATTTGCCATTTGCCTCTCATTTTCCTCTCCCCCCACTTCACCCTTGCCGTTTTATTCACCCTCTCTCTCTATCCTCCCTCTCTTTCTGCTCACCTTTCTTCCGCCATGTCTGAATCAAAAAGGATTGGGGGTTCTCTCCAGAGTTTAAGTACTTTGGACAACCCTTCTATTCTTGCTAAGCTTATAAATAAGGATACTATGGAAAAACTTACCGGAGTTATCAATGAGAATCTTAATAATTTTGATGAAGATGATTCTGAATTTTTTCGTTATTTACTTGATGAATCTTTGAAAGATGCTTGGTATAGACTATTAAGGATCAGGGCCAGTTATGTTCCTCAATATCAAATTAAAGTTTACTTAAAAAGCTTTTATATTGCCCTTCCTTCTTCTCTTAAGCATGTCTTAGATTCTATATTTGAAGAAGGTTTTCTTAAAGGGGATGTCGTAGACACTTATGAAAAAATGAAAACTATATTTGGGCACCCCATGAATGAGAAAGTTGAATCTACATCTCTTTTGCTCTCTTACCACAACGAATATATTAACGAGATAAAGGCTAGCCTAGATACAAATTTCTGTAACATACTTAATCTTTCTTCTACCATTAATAGCCATGTGCTTTATCAAAATAGAAGATTAATTCTATAGATAGCAAGTTTGCTCTTTTCTTTCCTAATACCAAAGATGGCAATACCTAGATCTATTCTTGCTTGTTATGCCTAGCTAGGAATGTTAAACGATAGCGCTTGTTGGGAGGCAACCCAATTTTATTTTTATTCCTTGCTTTTTGCTCATGTTTAGTAATAAATAATTTATCTAGCCTCTGTTTTGGTTGTGTTTTTTGTGTTTAATTAGTGTTTGTGCCAAGTAGAACCATTGGGAAGACTTGGGGAAAGTCTTGTTACACTTGCTGTAAAAAAACAGAAACTTTAGTGCTCACGAGAACTGCTGTCATTTTTATTTGGAAAGTGATATTTAGTTAATTCTTTTTGCATATGATTACTAGATAAATTCCTCACCTCCAGCAATTTATTTTAGAATTTTTCGGGTTCCAGATCTTGCGCTAGCTACAGATTCCTACAGACTGTTCTGTTTTTGACAGATTCTGTTTTCGTGTGTTGTTTGCTTATTTTGATGAATCTATGGCTAGTAAAATAGTTTATAAACCATAGAGAAGTTGGAATACAGTAGGTATAACACCAATATAAATAAAGAATGAGTTCATTACAGTACCTTGAAGTGTTCTTTTATTCTCTTTCGCTAACGGAGCTCACGAGATTTTCTACTTTAAGTTTTGTGTTGTAAAGTTTTCAAATTTTGGGTAAAGATTTGATGGATTATGGAACAAGGAGTGGCAAGAGCCTAAGCTTGGGGATGCCCATGGCACCCTTGATAACCGACAAGTATAGGGGATCACAACAGTTTTCGAGGGTAGAGTATTCAACCCAAATTTATTGATTCGACACAAGGGGAGCCAAAGAATACTCTCAAGTATTAGCAGCTGAGTTGTCAATTCAACCACACCTGGAAACTTAGTATCTGCAGCAAAATATTTAGTAGCAAAGTAATATGATAGTAGTGGTAACGGTAGCAAAAGGTAACAGTAGTAAAAGTAATGTTTTTGGTATTTTGTAGTGATGATAGCAATAGCAACGGAAAAGTAAATAAGCGAAAAACAATATATGGAAAGCTCGTAGGCAATGGATCGGTGATGGAGAATTACGCCGGATGCGGTTCATCATGTAACAGTCATAACCTAGGGTGACACAGAACTAGTTCCAGTTCATTGATATAATGTAGGCATGTATTCCGAATATAGTCATACGTGCTTATGGAAAAGAACTTGCATGTCATCTTTTGTCCTACCCTCCCGTGGCAGTGGGGTCCTTACGGAAACTAAGGGATATTAAGGCCTCCTTTTAATAGAGAACCAGAACAAAGCATTAACACATAGTGAATACATGAACTCCTCAAACTACGGTCATCACCGATAAGTATCCCGATTATTGTCACTTCGGGGTTAACGGATCATAACACATAATAGGTGACTATAGACTTGCAAGATAGGATCAAGAACACTCATATATTGATGAAAACATAATAGGTTCAGATCTGAAATCATGGCACTCGGGCCCTAGTGACAAGCATTAAGCATAGCAAAGTCATAGCAATATCAATCTCAGAACATAGTGGATACTAGGGATCAAACGCTAACAAAACTAACTCGATTACATGATAGATCCCATCCAACCCATCACCGTCCAGCAAGCCTACGATGGAATTACTGACGCACGGCGGTGAGCATCATGAAATTGGTGATGGAGGATGGTTGATGATGACGATGGCGACGGATTCCCCTCTCCGGAGCCCCGAACGGACTCCAGATCAGCCCTCCCAAGAGGTTTTAGGGCTTGGCGGCGGCTCCGTATCGTAAAACATGATGAATTCTTCTCTCATTTTTTTCTCCCCGAAACACAATATATGTAGTTGGAGTTGGAGTTGGAGAGGCATCAGGGGGCCCACGAGGTAGGGGGCACGCCCTAGGGGGGCAGGTGCGCCCCCCACCCTCGTGGACACATGGTGGGCCCCCTGGCCTTCATCTTTTGCAGGTATTTTTCATATTTTCTGAAAAGTTGCTCCGTGAAGTTTCAGGTCATTCTGAGAACGTTTGTTTCTGCACATAAATAACACCATGGTAATTCTGTTGAAAACAGCGTCACTCTGGGTTAGTTCCATTCAAATCATGCAAGTTAGAGTCCAAAACAAGGGCAAAAGTGTTTGGAAAAGTAGATACGACGGAGACATATCAACTCCCCCAAGCTTAAACCTTTGCTTGTCCTCAAGAAATTTAGTTGATAAACTAAAAGTGATAAAGAAAAACTTTTACAAACTCTATTTGCTCTTGTTGTTGTAAATATGTAAAGCCGGCATTCAAGTTTTCAGCAAAGATTATAACTAACCACATTCACAATAACGCTTAGGTCTCAAGTTTACTCATATCAATAGCATAATCAACTAGCGAGCAATAATAATAAATCTCGGATGACAACACTTTCTCAAAACAATCATAATATGATATAACAAGATGGTATCTCGCTAGCCCTTTCTGAGACCGCAAAACATAAATGCAGAGCACCTTTAAAGACCAAGGACTGACTGGACATTGTAATTCATGGTAAAAGAGATCCAGTCAAGTCATACTCAATGTAAACTAACAGTAATGAATGAAAATGACAGCAGTGCTCTCCAATTGGTGCTTTTTAATAAGAGGATGATGACTCAGCATAAAAGTAGATAGATAGGCCCTTCTCAGAGGGAAGCAGGGATTTGTAGAGGTGCCAGAGCTCAGTTTTGAAATAGAGGTGAATAATATTTTGAGCGGTATACTTTCATTGTCAACATAACAACCAAGAGATGGCAATATCTTCCATGCTACACACATTATAGGCAGTTCCCAAACAGAATGGTAAAGTTTATACTCCCCCTTCCACCAACAAGCATCAATCCATGGCTTGCTCGAAACAACGAGTGCCTCCAACTAACAAGAGTCCCAGGGGGAGTTTTGTTTGCAATTATTTTGATTTAGTTTGCATAAAGCATGGGACTGGGCATCCCGGTGACCAGCCATTTATCTCATGAGTGAGGAGCAGAGTCCACTCCTCTTGAGAATAACCCTCCTAACATGGAAGATACGAACAGCCTAGTTGATACATGAGCTATTCGAGCATACAAAAACAAGATATATATTTAAAGGTTTAGAGTTTGGCACATACAAATTTACTTGGAATGGCAGGTAGATACCGTATATAGGTAGGTATGGTGGACTCATGTGGAATAACTTTGGGGTTTAAGGGATTGGATGCACAAGCAGTATTCCCGCTTAGTACAGGTGAAGGCTAGCAAAAGACTGGGAAGCGACCAGCTAGAGAGCAACAAGAGTCATGAACATGCATTAAAATCAATCAACACCGAATGCAAGCATGAGTAGGATATAATCCACCATGAACATAAATATCATGAAGGCTATGTTGATTTTGTTTCAACTACATGCGTGAACATGCGCCAAGTCAAGTCACTTAAATCATTCAGAGGAGGATACCACCCTATCATACCACATCACAACCATTTTAAGTTGGCACGCAAGGTAAACCATTATAACTCATAGCTAATCAAGCATGTCACAAGAAACTATGATCTCTAGTTGTCATTGCAAACATGTTTATTCATAATAGGCTGAATTAGGAACGATGAGCTAATCATATTTACAAAAACAAAAGAGGTTGAGTTCATACCAGCTTTTCTCATCTCAGTTAGTTCATCATATATCGTCATAATTGCCTTTCACTTGCACGACCGAACGATGTAAATAATAATAATAATGCGCGTGCATTGGACTAAGCTGGAATCTGCAAGCATTCAATAAACAAGAGAAGACAAGGCAATATGGGCTCTTTTGTCAGATCAACAATAATGCATATAAGAGCCACTTCAACAATTTAATTATGGTCTTCTCCTATCGACCCCCAAAGGAAAGAAAAGAAATAAAACTATTTACACGGGAAAGCTCCAATCAAGCAAAAGAAGAACATGAAATCTTTTTGAGTTTTCTTTTTAATTACTACTACAAGCATGGAAAGTAAACTAATTAAAATCTACAACTAATTTTTTGGTTTTTATTAAGGTTTATCAAACACACAAGAAGAAAGAATAAAAGGAAAATAAACTAGCATGGATGATACAATGAAAAAGTATGAGCACTGACATCTAGCAATGAGTGTGTGAGCATAAATGTAATGTTGGTGAGAAATACGTACTCCCCCAAGCTTAGGCTTTTGGCCTAAGTTGGTCTATGGCCACGGCTGGCCTGGCGGATATCCATAATAATAGTTGGGGTCGTACTAAGAAGAAGAAGAAGACTCAGATTGCCATTGGCTGGCAATCATCTCCGGATCCCACAGGTAATTAGACAGTCGTAAAGGATCAACTTGTGGTTCCGGCTCTGGCTCCATGGCTAGTGCAGGGTTCCGGTAGGTGTGAATAGCCTCTAACGGAACAAGGTACTGGCCTGCAGATAAGTCAAACAAAGAAGGAGCAGGCAGGGTAATAGTCTCAGGATGATGTTTATCAAAGAACAATTAGTATTTAAGCTTTCCTTCCCTATTCTTAACAATAAAATCATGTTCCACCATACTTTTATAATCTAAATAAACACAAGGCAGCACTTTTTCTTCCTTCTCATTATGCCTAATAGGTATGTTAAAATGTGCAGCTAGGTGTGAAGCATAGATGCCTCCAAAGATTGGGCCCTTAGTACGGTTCAGACTTAATTGTTTAGCAATAATGCCGCCCATACTAACAGAGTTATCACCGTATAAACCGTGGAGCAAAATAATAATATCAGGGATACTAAGGTTTCCACAGTTTCCTCAACCAATTAAACAACGACTATCAAATAATGTAAAATAGCGTAAAACAGGAAAATGTATGCTAGTGATTCGTGCATCAGAAACCTTCCTTGTTTCCCCTACAGTGATAGTATCAATAAACCCGTCCACATCATCGCGATGTGGTTCTTCTGTCTTGCCCTCAAAAGGGACTAAACAAACCCGACAAAAATCATAAAGTGACATCTCCTTATGCTCATCATATAAATAAAACTCCACCGTAGGTGGTGAGCTCCTAGAATGGAAATGAAAGTTTTGCACAAAAAAATTTGTGAGTAAGAGATACGGATCGCGTTGGTCGTGGAGGAAAGCGGTGAGGCCTGCATTCTTAGCCAATTCATAAAAATCTTCATAAATCCCGGCTGCTCTCAAGAAATCATCGGAAGGCCATTCACACGACCAAACCTCCGTGGTGTGAGGCAGATTATACTTAGGCTTCGGTGCCTTTTCCTTCAAGCTTCGGCTCGATGAGCCCCTCAAAAGTCTCCTCATCATTTTTTGAAAAATTCTGAAATTTTTAGTAACTTCAAAATGAAAGTAAACCAAACCCAATAATATTGATAGCAAAAGTGCCTAGAGCCTATATCATGCATCAAAACTACTTTTGACCATATAAATTTGACATGCAAACTCAAGAACAGGGTCACCTAAGCAGCAAAAATTTGCAATGAATAAAGCACTAGAACAAAAACTAATTGGACCGATGGAGGAGTCACATACCAAGGAACAATCTCCCCAAGCAGTTTTGTGAGAGGTGCTTTGAGCAAGGAGATCGAAAATGGTAGCAAGATGAGCTAGAACTCGTGCTTGAGCTGGATATTCGTGTTTGTGGGAGGAAGAAGAAGTGTGTGGGTGCAGGAATAAGTGGAGGAGGGCCACCGTGGGCCCACGAGGCAGGGGCGCGCCCTCCACCCTCATGGGCAGGTGGTTGACTCCCCTGCTGTGTTCTCAGTGCTAAATATTCTCAAATATTCTAGAAAAAAATCATATTTAAATTTCAGGGCATTTGGAGAACTTTTATTTTCTGGGTATTTTTATATTGCACGGATAATCAGATAACAAATAGAAAAATATTTATTTTATTTTATTTAATATAAATAACAGAAAGTAAAAGTGGGGTACAGAAGGTTGTGCTCTCTAGTTTCATCCATCTCATGCTCATCAAAAGGAATCCACTAACAAGGTTGATGAAGTCTTGTTAACGAACTCATTCCGAATAACATGGAACCGGAGAAATTTCAAATAACACTATGTTACCTCAACGGGGATATGCACATCCCCAATAATAAGAATATCATATTTCTTCTTGACAGTAGGAAGAGGAAATTCAAAACCTCCAAATATAATCGATGGAATTTTTCCAATAGAGTTGATACTATGAACTTGAGGTTGTTTCCTTGGAAAGTGTACCGTGTGCTCATTACCATTAACATGAAAAGTGACATTGCCTTTAGTGCAATCAATAATAGCCCCTGCAGTATTCAAAAAGGGTCTTCCAAGAATAATAGACATACTATCGTCCTCGGGAATATCAAGAATAACAAAGTCCGTTAAAATAGTAACGTTCGCAACTACAATAGGCACACCCTCACAAATACCGACAGGTATAGCAGCTGATTTATCATCCATTTGCAAAGATATTTCAGTACATGTCAACTTATTCAAATCAAGTCTACGATATAAAGAGAGAGGCATAACACTGACACCGGCTCCAAGATCACATAAAGCAGTTTTAACATAGTTTCTTTTAATGGAGCATGGTATATAGTGGGTACTCCTGGATCTCCAAGTTTCTTTGGTATTCCACCCTTAAAAGTATATTTAGCAAGCATGGTGGAAATTTCAGCTTCCGGTATCTTTCTTTTATTTGTAACAATTTCTTTCATATACGTAGCATAAGGATTCATTTTGAGCATATCAGTTAATCGCATACGCAAAAAGATAGGTCTAATCATTTCAGCAAAGCGCTCAAAATCCTCATCATCCTTTTTCTTGGATGGTTTGGGAGGAAAAGGCATGGGTTTCTGAACCCATGGTTCTCTTTCTTTACCATGTTTCCTAGCAACAAAGTCTTTCTTATCATAACGTTGATTCTTTGATTGTGGGTTATCAAGATCAACATCAGGTTCAATTTCCATATCATTATCATTACTAGGTTGAGCATCATCATGAACATTATCATTAACATTATTACTAGTTTCAGGTTCATTACTAGCTTGAGTTTCAGCATCAGAAGTAGAAATATCATTTGGATTCTCAGGTGGTTCAATAACAGGTTAACTAGAAGCATGCAAAGTCCTATCATTTTTATTTTTCTTCCTTTTAGAAGGACTAGGTGCATCTATATTATTTCTCTGAGAATCTTGCTCAATTCTCTTAGGGTGACCTTCAGGATACGAAGGTTCCTGAGTCATTTTACCACCTCTAGTCATAACTCTAACAGCATGATCATTATCTTTACTATTCAATTCATTGAGCAAATCATTTTGAGCTTTAAGTACTTGTTCTACTTGAGTGGTAACCATAGAAGCATGTTTACTAATAAGTTTAAGTTCACCTTTGACATTAGCCATATAATCACCCAAGTGTTCAAGCATATTTGAATTATATTTCAGTTGTCTACCAAAATAGGCATTAAAGTCTTCTTGATTAGCCATAAATTCATCAAACTCATCTAAGAATGGGCTAGCAAACTTAGTAAATGGGATTTCAGCTTTATCATATCTATAGAGAGAATTCACCTTTACTACATGTGTCGGGTTATCAAGACCATGAGTTTCTTCAATAGGTAAAGGATTAAGATCATATGTTTCTTCAACAGGCGGTAAATTAAGACCGTGTATTTCTTCAATAGGAGGTAGATTCTTAACATTTTCAGCTTTAATACCTTTTTCTTTCATAGATTTCTTTGCCTCTTGCATATCTTCAGGACTGAGAAATAGAATACCCCTCTTCTTCGGAGTTGGTTTAGGAATAGGCTCAGGAATTGGCTCCGGAGGTGTCCAATTATTTACATTTGTCAACATATTGTTCAATAGAATTTCAGCTTCATCCGGTGTTCTTTCCCTGAAAACAGAACCAGCACAACTATCCAGGTAATCTCTGGAGGCATCGGTTAGTCCATTATAAAAGATATCAAGTATTTCATTTTTCTTAAGAGGATGATCAGGCAAAGCATTAAGTAACTAGAGAAGCCTCCCCCAAGCTTGTGGGAGACTCTCTTCTTTAATTTGCACAAAATTATATATATCCCTTAAAGCAGCTTGTTTCTTATGAGTAGGGAAATATTTAGCGGAGAAGTAATAAATCATATCCTGGGGACTACGCACACAACCAGGATCAAGAGAATTAAACCATATCTTAGCATCACCCTTTAATGAGAACGGAAATATTTTAAGGATATAAAAGTAGCGAGTTCTCTCATCTTTAGTGAACAGGGTGGCTATATCATTCAATTTAGTAAGATGTGCCACAACAGTTTCAGATTCATAGCCATGAAAAGGATCAGATTCAACCAAAGTAACTATATCAGGATCAACAGAGGATTCATAATCCTTATCAGTAACACAGATAGGTGAAGTAGCAAAAGCAGGGTCAGGTTTCATTCTAGCATTTAGAGATTGCTTATTCCATTTAGCTAATAACCTCTTTAGTCCGTTTCTATCTTTGCAAGCTAAAATAACTAAAGAAGCTTCTTGATCAAAAACATAACCCTTAGGAATAACAAGTGACTCTTCATCATCACTTTCATTAGTATTATTAGATTCTATATTTTCAATTTCTCTAGCCCTAGCAAGTTGTTCATCAAGAAATTTACCAAGTGGCACAGTAATATCAAGCATAGAAGTAGTTTCACCATAAGTATCATGCATAGCATAAGTGGCATCATCAATAACATGCGACATATCAGAACGAATAGCAGAAGCTGGTATAGGTGTCGCAAGCTTACTCAAAACAGAAGGTGAATCAAGTGCAGAGCTAGATGGCAGTTCCTTACCTCCCCTCGTAGTTGAGGGATAAATCTTGGTTCTCGGATCTTTCAAGTTCTTCATAATGATAAGCAGATATAAATCCCAAGTGACTCAAAGAATAGAGCTATAATCCCCGGCAATGGCGCCAGAAAATGGTCTTGATAACCCACAAGTATAGGGGATCGCAACAGTTTTCAAGGGCAGAGTATTCAACCCAAATTTATTGATTCGACACAAGGGGAGCCAAAGAATACTCTCAAGTATTAGCAGTTGAGTTGTCAATTCAACCACACCTGGAAACTTAGTATCTGCAGCAAAGTATTTAGTAGCAACGTAATATGATAGTAGTGGTAACGGTAGCAAAAGGTAACAGTAGTAAAAGTAATGTTTTTGGTATTTTGTAGTGATGATAGCAATAGCAACGGAAAAGTAAATAAGCGAAAAACAATATATGGAAAGCTCATAGGCAATGGATCGGTGATGGAGAATTACGCCGGATGCGGTTCATCATGTAACAGTCATAACCTAGGGTGACACAGAACTAGCTCCAGTTCATTGATATAATGTAGGCATGTATTCCAAATATAGTCATACATGCTTATGGAAAAGAACTTGCATGACATCTTTTGTCCTACCCTCCCGTGGCAGCGGGGTCCTTACGGAAGCTAAGGGATATTAAGGCCTCCTTTCAATAGAGAACCGGAACAAAGCATTAACACATAGTGAATACATGAACTCCTCAAACTATGGTCATCACCGATAAGTATCCCGATTATTGTCACTTCGGGGTTAACGGATCATAACACATAATAGGTGACTATAGACTTGCAAGATAGGATCAAGAACACTCATATATTGATGAAAACATAATAGGTTCAGATCTGAAATCATGGCACTCGGGCCCTAGTGACAAGCATTAAGCATAGCAAAGTCTTATCAACATCAATCTCAGAACATAGTGGATACTAGGGATCAAACGCTAACAAAACTAACTCGATTACATGATAGATCCCATCCAACCCATCACCGTCCAGCAAGCCTATGATGGAATTACTCACGCACGACAGTGAGCATCATGAAATTGGTGATGGAGGATGGTTGATGATGACGATGGCGACGGATTCCCCTCTCCGGAGCCCCGAACGGACTGCAGATCAGTCCTCCCGAAAGGTTTTAGGGCTTGGCGGCGACTCTGTATCGTAAAACATGATGAATTCTTCTCTCTCATTTTTTTCTCCCCGAAACACAATATATGGAGTTGGACTTGGAGTCGAAGAGGCATCAGGGGGGCCCATGAGGTAGGGGGCGCGCCCCCACCCTCGTGGATAGGTGGTGGGCCCCCTGGCCTTCATCTTTTGCAGGTTTTTTTTTCATATTTTCTGAAAAGTTGCTCCGTGAAGTTTCAGGTCATTCCAAGAACGTTTGTTTCTGCACATAAATAACACCATGGTAATTCTGCTGAAAACAGCGTCAGTCTGGGTTAGTTCCATTCAAATCATGCAAGTTAGAGTCCAAAACAAAGGCAAAAGTGTTTGGAAAAGTAGATACGACGGAGACGTATCAACCCCCAAGATAATCTAAGGACACCTAAAAGCCAAAGCTTGGGGATGCCCCGGAAGGCATCCCCTCTTTCGTCTACTTCTATCGGTAACTTCACTTGGAGCTATATTTTTATTCACCACATGATATGTGTTTTGCTTGGAGCATCTTGTATGATTTGAGTCTTTAATTTTTAGTTTACCACAATCATCCTTTCTGTACACACCTTTTGAGAGAGCCATACATGATTTGGAATTTGTTAGAATACTCTGTGTGCTTCGCTTATATCTTTTGAGTTATATAGTTTTGCTCTAGTACTTCACTTATATCTTTTAGAGCACCGTGGTGGATTTGTTTTATAGAAACTATTGATCTCTCATGCTTCACTTATATTATTTTGAGAGTCTTAAAAAGCATGGTAATTTGCTTAAAGTCTTAATATGCTTGGTATACAAGATTAATAATAAAACTTTCTTATGAGTGTGTTGAATACTATGAGAAGTTTGATACTTGATAATTGTTTTGAGATATAAAGATGGTGATATTAAAGTTGTGCTAGTTGACTAGTTGTGAATTTGAGAAATACTTGTGTTAAAGTTTGTGATTCCCGTAGCATGCACGTATGGTGAACCGTTATGTGATGAAGTCGGATCATGATTTATTTTTTGATTGTCTTCCTTATGAGTGGCGGTCGGGGACGAGCAATGGTCTTTTCCTACCAATCTATCCCCCTAGGAGCATGCGCATAATACTTTGCTTTGATAACTTGTAGATTTTTGCAATAAGTATATGAGTTCGTTATGACTAATGTTGAGTCCATGGATTATACGCACTCTCACCCTTCCACCTTTGCTAGCCTCTCTAATACCGCGCACCTTTCGCCAGTATCATACACCCACCATGTACCTTCCTCAAAACATCCACCATACCTACCTATTATGGCATTTCCATAGCCATTCTGAGATATATTGACATGCAACTTTCCACTGTTCCGTTTATTATGACACACTCCATCATTGTCATTTTGCTTAGCATGATCATGTAGTTGACATCGTATTTGTGGCAAAGCCACCATTCATAATTCTTTCATACATTTCACTCATGCATCATTGCATATCCCAATACACCGCCGGAGGCATTCACATATATATGTTGGAGACGTATGATACGTCTCCAACGTATCTATAATTTTTATTGCTCCATGCTATATTATCTACTGTTTTGGACATTATTGGGCTTTATTATCCACTTTTATATTATTTTTGGGACTAACCTATTAACCGGAGGCCCAGCCCAGAATTGTTGTTTTTTGCCTGTTTTAGGGTTTCGAAGAAAACGAATATCAAACGGAGTCCAAACGGAATGAAACCTTCGGGAACGTGATTTTCTCAACAAACAAGGCCCGGGAGACTTGGACCCTACGTCAAGACACAGAGGAGGCCACGAGGTAGGGGGCACGCCCACGCCCACCAGGCGCGCCCTCCACCCTCATGGGCCCCCTGTTGCTCCACCGACGTACTCCTTCCTCCTATATATACCTACGTACCCACAAACGATCAGATACGGAGCCAAAAACCTAATTCCACCGCCACAAATTTCTGTATCCACGAGATCCCATCTTAGGGCCTGTTCTAGAGCTCCGCCGGAGGGGGCATCGATCACGGAGGGCTTCTACGTCAACACCATAGCCCTTCTGATGAAGTGTGAGTAGTTTACCTCAGACCTACTGGTCCATAGTTAGTAGCTAGATGGCTTCTTCTCTCTTTTTGGATCTCAATACAATGTTCTCGCCCTCTCTTGTGGAGAACTATTCGATGTAATCTTCTTTTTGCGGTGTGTTTGTTGAGACCGATGAATTGTGGGTTTATGATCAAGGCTATCTATGAACAATATTTGAATCTCCTCTAAATTCTTTTATGTATGATTGGTTATCTTTGCAAGTCTCTTCGAATTATCAGTTTGATTTGGCCTACTAGATTGATCTTTCTTGCAATGGGAGAAGTGCTTAGCTTTGGGTTCAATCTTGCGGTGTCCTTTCCCAATGACAGTAGGGGTAGCAAGGCACGTATTGTATTGTTGCCATTGAGGATAACAAGATGGGGTTTTCTTCATATTGCACGAGTCTATCCCTCTACATCATGTCATCTTGCTTAAGGCATTACTCTGTTTTTAACTTAATACTCTAGATGCATGCTGGATAGCGGTCGATGAGTGGAGTAATAGTAGTAGATGCAAACAGGAGTCGGTCTTCTTGTCTCGGACGTGATGCCTATATACATGATCATACCTAGATATTCTCATAACTATGCTCAATTCTGTCAATTGCTCAACAGTAATTTGTTCACCCACCGTAGAATACTTATGCTCTCGAGAGAAGCCACTAGTGAAACCTATGGCCCCCGGGTCTATCTTTATCATATTAATCTCCTACTACTTAGTTATTTCCTTTGCTTTTTACTTTTCCTTTATGTTACTTTGCATCTTTATCACAAAAATACCAAAAATATTATCTTATCGTATCTATCAGATCTCACTCTCGTAAGTGGCCGAGTAGGGATTGACAACCCTGATACGTCTCCAACGTATCTATAATTTTTGATTGCTCCATGCTATATTATCTACTGTTTTGGACTATATTGGGCTTTATTTTCCACTTTTATATTATTTTTGGGACTAACCTATTAACCGGAGGCCCAGCCCAGAATTGCAAATTTTGCCTATTTCAGTGTTTAGAAGAAACGGAATATCAAACGGAGTCCAAACGGAATAAAATCTTTGGAAACGTGATTTTCTCACCGAACGTGATCCAGAAGACTTGGACCCTGCTCCAAGGAACAAAAGAGGCGGTCACGAGGGTGGGGGCACCCCCTGCCTCGTGGGCCCCTTGTTGCTCCTCCGGCGTACTTCTTCCTCCTATATATACACACGTACCCCCAAACGATCAGAACAGGAGCCAAAATCCTAATTCCACCACCGCAACTTTCTGTATCCACGAGATCCCATCTTGGGGCCTGTTCCGGAGCTCCGCCGGAAGAGGGCCGTCATCATGGAGGGCTTCTACATCATCATAGCCTGTTCGATGAAGTGTGAGTAGTTTACCTCAGACCTTCGGGTCCATAGTTAGTAGCTAGATGGCTTCTTCTCTCTCTTTCAGTCTCAATACAAATTTCTCCCCCTCTCTTGTGTAGATCTATTTGATGTAATCTTCTTTTTGCGGTTTGTTTGTTGAGATCGATGAATTGTGGGTTTATGATCAAGTCTATCTATGAATAATATTTGAATCTTCTCTGAATTCTTTTATGTATGATTGGTTATCTTTACAAGTCTCTTTGAATTATCCGTTTGGTTTGGCCAACTAGATTGGTAATTCTTGCCATGGGAGAAGTGCTTAGCTTTGGGTTCGATCTTGCGATGTCCTTACCCAGTGACAGAAGGGGCAGCAAGGCACGTATTGCATCGTTGCCATCGAGGATAACAAGATGGGGTTTATTTCATATTGCATGAATTTATCTCTCTACATCATGTCATCCTGCTTAAGGCGTTACTCTATTTTTAACTTAATACTCTAGATGCATGCTGGATAGCGGTCGATGAGTGGAGTAATAGTAGTAGATGTAGAATCATTTCGATCTACTTGTCACGGACGTGATGCCTATATACATGATCATGCCTAGATATTCTCATAACTATGCTCAATTCTGTCAATTGCTCAACAGTAATTTGTTCACCCACCGTAGAATACTTATGCTCTTGAGAGAAGCCACTAGTGAAACCTATGGCCCCCGGGTCTATTCTCATCATATCAATCTCCATCACTTTAATCTTGCGTTGCTTTTTTACTTTGCTTTTACTTTTTACTTTGCATCTTTATACCAAAAATACCAAAAAATATTATATCTATCGGATCTCACTCTCGTAAGTGACCGTGAAGGGATTGACAACCCCTAATCGCGTTGGTTGCTAGTAGCTATCGCTTTGTGCAGGTACGAGGGACTTGAGCGTGGTCTCCTACAGGATTGATACCTTGGTTCTCAAAAACTGAGGGAAATACTTACGCTACTCTGCTGCATCATCCCTTCCTCTTCGGGGAAAACCAACGCAAGCTCAAGATGTAGCAAGAAGGATTTCTGGCGCCGTTGCCGGGGAGTCTACGCAAAAAGTCAACATACCAAGTACCCATCACAATCCCTATCTCTCGCATTACATTATTTGCCATTTACCTCTCGTTTTCCTCTCACCCCAATTCACCCTTGCCGTTTTATTCGCCCTCTCTCTTTCTATCCTCCCTCTCTATTTGCCTCTTTTGCCCGTTTGCTCTTGTTTGCTTGTGTGCTAGTTTGCTTGCTTGTTGTTATGTCTGAAATTGGGGAAGTTATCGCCAATATGGGCGATAACAATATCATGGAAAATTCCGATGCTCCTTCTAAAGAACCTACCATCTTTCATACAAAAAAATTCCGTGTTGGTAGTGGTAATATTATTGGAAAAGGAGTTATTCAAGATTTCTTTACTTGTGCCGGTGCTTTACCTTCTATGGGTAGTTCTATCCTTCATAGAACTAGTAGTCTTGAGGACGCTATTGCCATGCTTGTAGTTGAACTTGAAAGACATTTCATGCACATGCATCCTTCCATACAAAGGATTTTTCTGGAATTTTCTAATATTGAGCATTCTTCTGTTAAGCGTGCCGCTACTATCTTTTTGGCTCATGAGTTTAGATTCATAATAAGAGAAGCCAAAGAAATCTTTGCGCATTATAGGGTGTACGCTTGCCGTCCTCCCATAGAGGCTATCCTCTTTGATTAAGAAGAAATAATGTGTTTTCAATCTCTAGATTATGTTGCTTTCAATGAAAATCTTAGAAGAAGGG
This sequence comes from Triticum aestivum, assembly GCF_018294505.1. Classification (NCBI taxonomy): domain Eukaryota; kingdom Viridiplantae; phylum Streptophyta; class Magnoliopsida; order Poales; family Poaceae; genus Triticum; species Triticum aestivum. The sequence continues at coordinate 539,892,127 of NC_057794.1, forward strand.
TTCCTACCAATGTTTTAGTTGATAGAATTTCTGAACTTAATGATGATTTGGCTATTCGAAATAATGAGCTAGGATATTCTCTTGAATATAGGCTTACAAAGTTCTGTCAAAAGAATGCTTATAATGATGAATTGGTTGTGCATTATGAAGGACCAAAGGAGGAACCTATACCTCCCAAGGTTGATCTTGGGGACTTTTGTCCCGTTAAATTTAGTCCTTTTGATTACTTTTGCTTGCCTCAAAGAAAACTTGTTGCCGAACGTAGAGAATATGAAATGAGTTTTAATAACCTATCTTACTATTATGGCAATACCTAGATCTATCCTCGCTTTTATACCTAGCTAGGGGCGTTAAACGATAGCGCTTGTTGGGAGTGTAACGCCCCAAGACCGGAGCTTCAGATGCCTTCCAGGGTTTCCGGGTTTCGTTGTGTGTTTTGTTTGGTTCATTGCATCATGTGCATTGCATCATGTCATTTATTTTCTTAACTCAACTAAATATTGGCATGGGCCTTTGATCCATTTAAACCGAGGGAATTCACATGGTGATTCTCTTTACAACATATCCTCTCGATATTTAGAGAGCTATTATAAATATTCCATCAACTTTGGAATCACCATAACACACTTGCAATTTAATTCCATGCCTCTTATGCTTCAAGTTGCACCTCCAAACTTTGCCAACAATTCTTTTCCCATTTTCTTTGAGGCTCCTCCTAAATTCTCAATATTTTTGGACCTACCGAATACCCACTTCTTATTCAAACTCATTTGGATTTAAATTCAAACGAGTTCGAATCCAATCTTCACGCACACGCTCACTTCTATTTTCTTGGTCCAAGCTCATCTTTGCGAGTCCGGGAAATTTATCCCCGTGCCCAAATTCCATCCCTAACCCTCTCTTTATATTTTTTTTCTTCTATCTATATATTTTTCGCTCTCTTTTTGGTTAAGAGAGGAGAGCGTGAGTGGGAGAAAGAGCCCAGCCAAGATCCAGGCGCAGTCCCTTCTCTCCAGGGCCGGCCTCCAAGGCCCAAGCGTGCTCCCCCCGTAACCCTAGCCCGATCCCCATCTCACCCTTTCCCTCGTTTCCCTCAGCGCCGCCAGAGTCTACCATCTCTCGCTCTCTCCCCGATCTCCTCCCTCCTCTCGCTTCCTCCCTCACCTTCTCAGCGCGACCAAGGGGGGATCCCAATCCCCATGGCCACGTACCTCGCTGCCGCACGTCCCACACCACTACCGCCGCCCATGACGACCCTTCCCCGCGCCTAGTGCTGCCAGTCCTCTCCCTCACTCCCTCAACTCCCTCGATAGCGCTCGCGCCCGATCCTCATGGCGCCCCTGTTCCCCGCGCCCGTGTCCCTCGACGCTCGCCGTAGCTGCAGCTCCTTCTCCAGCCTCGTCAGATCCCAGCGCAGCCGGTGCCTCCTCCTCCCTTGCTCCTGGACGCGCCCGGCCGCCCGCAGCCGCCGTCGACCGCGCCCACAGGAGCTGGCAGTTGCAGCCCCGAGCCCTCTGCTTCTTCCCTGCCGGCGTCCGAGGCCGCAGCCTCCCCTGCCGCGGCCACCTTTTTTTTCCCTCGCCCTTCCATCTTCGCCGCTGCGCCGGCTCGCCTCTGCTTCGCGCCGCTCCTCCTCTACCATGGCCTCGGCCTCCTCTGCATAGCTCCGCCCTCGCCGGACCTGCTCCATCCTCCGCTGCTGCCGCGAGCCACCATGGCGTTTTTGCTATGTTTGCTGCCGCACCTCCCGCTGGCCCCTGCTTTGCCATGGCCTGTGCCCGCGTTTGCTGCCTCCCGCCCGGCCACTTGTCTGCTTCCGACCAGAGACTCTTTGGTTTTGCGTTGTTTTGGGTCAGCAGGAGAGACGCCAAGACCTGTAACCGGGACCGTCAGGCATTTTCTTTGAGATTTTTGCCAAGTACCACGACGACGCGTCTTGTTCATCTACCGCCGTTTTCGGAACCGCTAAGAACGGCAAGTATCTCGGCAAGTACCTTACGCCCGATGCATAGAATGACTACCGTCGCCGACGACCCGAGTACCACTACCGTCGACCCTCGAAGACTCCGTGGATGTCAAGATCTTCGCCGTGACCTCGAACATCTACGGAATGTGCATGACTACAAAATGGGTACCACTACCGTTGCCGAAGACCCGTGTAACGGTATCGTCAAGTCCGACTACCGTCGCGTGAACAACTATTTCCTCTACCATCGCCGAGTACCACTACTTCCCACGACGATCGTGAACGACTACACTGCTTGACCCGAACCGCTCTGCGAACACACACTTCGAAGGTATAACCTCCGAGAACGACCACCCGTGGACGAATGCATGTGTGATGCATGAGAAGCTCAAGCTTGCGCCGTGCCCGAATTGTCGGTGCACGTTGCCCCTCTTTTGCCTTGTCACCGTCGTCGACTCGTGGGACACCCGGTATCCGGGAGTGCCCCACCATCTTTTGCACGCATCCGCATACTTCTCCTTTGCATCGGTATCTCAATCGAGTTACCAGAACCGGAACGTTGCCGTGGCACCGTTTTCGTTATCGTTGCCGTGGCACCCTTTTTCTTTCCACCACGGTGACAAATGCCTCATATATGCTCTTGTTAACATTTTCGTAAAACTTGCATAACTTGAACATGTCATCCGCATCATGATAACAACATCAAGAATGTTTAAAATTGTTGTTTGCATTAAATTACTAATGCATATGGGGATTTACCGGGTTTGTTGTTTGTTATATCCGGCCCCTTTTAAATTGTTTAGATGGTATAGTTTTGTTATGCCTCACCTCTGGCCATGTTTAACAACATTTAATATTGTTGGGTACCTAAACGAGAGAGAACTAAATAAGTCACGTGGTGTTTCGTCAATATGCAACTCGTTGCATATTGAGCTCCACTTAACTTGTAGTTTTGTTTGTTGCACTTTGCCATGCCATGCTTCATTAAACTGGACATGCATCATAATTGTTTGTGCATCATGCCATGCTTATGTCGTGGTTGTTTACTATGTTGTGTGCTTCTTTCCGGTGTTGCTTCTTCGGGTTGGTTCCGTTAACGTCGCGTTTGTGAGGACCTGTTCATCTACGTCCGTTTATCTTCTTCGTGGACTCGTTCTTCTTCCTTGCGGGATCTCAGGCAAGATGACCATACCCTCGAAATCACTTCTATCTTTGCTTGCTAGTTGCTCCCTCTTTTGCTATGCCTATGCTACGATACCTACCACTTGCTTATCATGCCTCCCATATTGTTGAACCAAGCCTCTAACCCACCTTGTCCTAGCAAACCGTTGTTTGGCTATGTTACCGCTTTGCTCAGCCCCTCTTATTGCGTTGTTAGTTGTAGGTGAAGATTGAAGTTTGTTCCTAGTTGGAACATGGAGATGTTGTTCCTTGTTGGACCATGTTTACTTGTTGGGATATCACAATATATCTTATTTAATTAATGCATCTATATACTTGGTAAAGGGTGGAAGACTCGGCCTTTTGCCTAGTGTTTTGTTCCACTCTTGCCGCCCTAGTTTCCGTCATACCGGTGTTATGTTCCCGGATTTTGCGTTCCTTACGCGGTTGGGTAATAATGGGAACCCCTTGACAGTTCGCCTTGGATAAAACTCTTCCAGCAATGCCCAACATTGGTTTTACAATTCGCCACCTAGCCTTTTCTTTTCCCTTGGGAGTCACGCTCCTGAGGGTCATCATTATTTTACCCCCCGGGCCAGTGCTTCTCTGAGTGTTGGTCCGAACTGGGCAGCCTGCGGGGCCACCTCCGGGCAACTCGAGGGTTGGTTTTACTCGTAGCTTGACCCATCTGAGTGTGCCCTGAGAACGAGATATGTGCAGCTCCTATCGGGATTTGTCGGCACATTCGGGCGGTGTTGCTGGATTTGTTTTACCTTGTCGAAGCTGTCTTGTAGAACCGGGATACCGAGTCTGATCGGAATGTCTCAGGAGAAGGTTTATCCTTCGTTGACTGTGAGAGCTTGTGATGGGCTAAGTTGGGACACCCCTGCAGGGATTTAAACTTTCGAAAGCCATGCCTGCGGTTATGGGCAGATGGGAATTTGTTAATGTCCGGTTGTAGAAAACCTGAAGTTGACCTTAATTAAAATACATCAACCGCGTGTGTAACCGTGATGGTTTCTTTCCGGCGGGGTCCGGGAAGTGAACATGGTGTTGGAGTTATGCTTGATGTAAGTTGTTCTAGGATCACTTCTTGTTCATAGTTTTCTTGATCGTGCTTTGCCTTCTCTTCTCGCTCTCATTTGCGTATGTTAGCCACCATATATGCTAGTCGCTTGCTGCAGCTCCACCTCATACCTTTACCTTACCCATAAGTTTAAATAGTCTTGATCGCGAGGGTGTGAGATTGCTGAGTCCCCGTGACTCATAGATTCTTCCAAAACCAGTTTGCAGGTGCCGATGTTACTGAGCAGGTGACGCAGCCAAACTCAAGGAGGAGCTCAATGAAGGTCTTGTCCTTTGTTTTGCTTCGTTCTAGTTGATCAATAGTGGAGCCCAGTCGGGACGATCGGGGATCTGTGTAGCTTTTGGGGTAGTCTTCTTTTATTTTGGCTCCGCAGTCGGGCCTTGTTTGTATCTGGTTGATGTAATGCTTTATTCATGTAATTGTGTGAAGTGGCGATTGTAAGCCAACTATGTATCTCTTTCCCTTATGTATTACATGGGTTGTGTGAAGATTACCTCACTTGCGACATTGCTTTCAATGCGGCTATGCCTCTAAGTCGTGCTTCGACACGTGGGAGATATAGCCGCATCGAGGGCGTTACAGGGAGGCAACCCAATTTTATTTTTATTCCTTGATTTTTTTCTCCTGCTTAGTAATAAATAAATTATGTAGCCTCTGTTTTTTGTGTTTAATTAGTGTTTGTACCAAGTAGAACCGTTGGGAAGACTTGGGGAAAGTCTTGTTGAACTTGCTGTAAAAAACAGAAACTTTAGCGCTCACGAGAATTGCTGTCATTTTAATGGGGAGTGCTATTTAGTTAATTATTTTTGAAGATGATTAATAGATAAATTCCTCACGTCCAGAAATTTATTATAGAATTTTTGGGGTTCCAGATCTTGCGCTAGCTACAGATTACTACAGACTGTTCTGTTTTTGACAGATTCTGTTTTTCGTGTGTTGTTTGCTTATTTTGATGAATCTATGGCTAGTAAAATAGTTTATAATCCATAGAGAAGTTGGAATACAGTAGGTTTAACACCAATATAAATAAATAATGAGTTCATTACAGTACCTTGAAGTGGTCTTTTGTTTTGTTTCGCTAACGGAGCTCACGAGTTTTCCATTTTGAGTTTTGTGTTGTGAAGTTTTCCAGTTTTGGGTGAATTCTTTTGATGGATCATGGAACAAGGTGTGGCAAGAGCCTAAGCTTGGGGATGCCCATGGCACCCCCAAGATAGTCCAAGGACACCAAAAAGTCAAAGCTTGGGGATGCCCCGGAAGGCATCCCCTCTTTCGTCCACTTCCATCGGTAATTTACTTGGAGCTATATTTTTATTCACCAACATGATATGTGTTTTGCTTGGAATGTCTTGTATTATTTGTGTCTTTGTGTCTTAGTATGCCACAATCATCCTTGTTTTACACACCTTTTGAGAGAGCCATACATGAATTAAAATTTGATAGGAATACTCTATGTGCTTCACTTATATCTTTTGAGCTAGATAATTTTGCTCTATATGCTTCACTTATATCTTTTGAGCATAGTAGTTTTGCTCTATGTGCTTCACTTATATCTTTTGAGCTAGATAATTTTGCTCTATGTGCTTCACTTATATCTTTTGAGCGTTATAATTTTGCTCTATGTGATTCACTTAGATATTTTAGAGCACGATGGTGGATTTGTTTTAAAGAAACTATTGATCTCTCATGCTTCACTTAAATTATTTTGAGAGTCTCTTAATAGCATGGTAATTTCCTTAATAATAATACGCTTGGTATTCAAGATTTGTGAAACTTTCTTTTGAGTGTGTTGAATACTAAGAAAAGATTGAAGCATGATAATTGTTTTGAGATATGGAGGTGATAATATTAAAGTCATGCTAGTTGAGTAGTTGTGAATTTATAGAATACTTGTGTTAAAGTTTGTGATTCCCATAGCATGCACGTATGGTGAACCGTTATGTGACGAAGTCGGAGCATGATTTATTTATTGATTGTCTTCCTTATGAGTGGCGGTTGGGGACGAGCGATGGTCTTTTCCTACCAATCTATCCCCCTAGGAGCAAGCGCGTAATACTTCGCTTTGATAACTTCTAGATTTTTGCAATAAGTATATGAGTTCTTTATGACTAATGTTGAGTCCATGTGACGCCCCCGATTCAATCGTACACTATTCATGCACGCAAATGTGTACGATCAAGATCAGGGACTCACGGGAAGATATCACAACACAACTCTACAAATAAAATAAGTCATACAAGCATCATAATACAAGCCAGGGCCTCGAGGGCTCGAATACAAGTGCTCGATCATAGACGAGTCAGCGGAAGCAACAATATCTGAGTACAGACATAAGTTAAACAAGTTTGCCTTAAGAAGGCTAGCACAAACTGGGATACAGATCGAAAGAGGCGCAGGCCTCCTGCCTGGGATCCTCCTAACTACTCTTGGTCGTCGTCAGCGGGCTGCACGTAGTAGTAGGCACCTCCGGTGTAGTAGGGGGTCATCGTCGATGGTGGTGTCTGGCTCCAGGGCTCCAGCATCTGGTTGCGACAACCAGGTAGAAGGGAAAGGGGGAAAAGAGGGAGAAAAGCAACCGTGAGTACTCATCCAAAGTACTCACAAGCAAGGAGCTACACTACATATGCATGGGTATATGTGTAAGGAGGCCATATCAGTGGACTGAACTGCAGAATGCCAGAATAAGAGGGGGATAGCTAATCCTGTCGAAGACTACGCTTCTGGCAGCCTCCGCCTTACAGCATGTAGAAGAGGGTAGATTGAAGTCCTCCAAGTAGCATCTCCAAGTAGCATCTCCAAATAGCATCTCCAAGTAGCATCTCCAGTAGCATCGCATAGCATAACCCTACCCGGCGATCCTCTCCTCGTCGCCCTGCGGAAAAGCGATCACCGGGTTGTCTGTGGAACTTGGAAGGGTGTGTTTTATTAAGTATCCGGTTCTAGTTGTCATAAGGTCAAGGTACAACTCCAAGTCGTCCTGTTACCGAAGATCACGGCTATTCGAATAGATTAACTTCCCTGCAGGGGTGCACCACATAACCCAACACGCTCGATCCCATTTGGCCGGACACACTTTCCGGGGTCATGCCCGGCCTCGGAAGATCAACACGTCGCAGCCCCACCTAGGCACAACAGAGAGGTCAGCACGCCGGTCTAAATCCTATGCGCGCAGGGGTCTGGGCCCATCGCCCATTGCACACCTGCACGTTGCGTACGCGGCCGGTGAGCAGACCTAGCAACCTCCATTACAAAGGAAGTTGCGTTAACGCAGTCCAACCCGGCGCGCGCCACTCAGTCGCTGACGTCAAGAAGGCTTCGGCTGATACCACGACGCCGGGATACCCATAACTACTCCCGCGTAGATGGTTAGTGCGTATAGGCTCGTAGCCGACTCAGATCAAATACCAAGATCTCGTTAAGCGTGTTAAGTATCCGCGAACGCCGAACAGGGCCAGGCCCACCTGTCTCCTAGGTGGTCTCAACCTGCCCTGTCGCTCCGCCACAAAGTAACAGTCGGGGGCCGTCGGGAACCCAGGCCCACCTCTACCGGGATGGAGCCACCTGTCCTTTCAGCCCCCTCGTCAGAATCACTTGCGGGTACTCAATGAGCTGACCCGACTTTAGTCACCATCTGTATAGTATGTATGTATGTATAGTATATACCCGTGATCACCTCCCAAGTGATCACGGCCCGATAGTATAGCAAGGCAGACTGACAAGAATGTAGGGCCAATGATGATAAACTAGCATCCTATACTAAGCATATAGGATTGCAGGTAAGGTATCAACAGATGTAGCGACAAATGTCAGGCTATGCATCAGAATAGGATTAACGAAAGCAGTAACATGCTACACTACTCTAATGCAAGCAGTATAGAATAGAATAGGCGATATCTGGTGATCAAGGGGGGCTTGCCTGGTTGCTCTGGCAAGAGAGAGGGGTCGTCAACACCGTAGTCGATCACAGGGGGTACCGGCAGCGGCCTCGGGGTCTACCGAAAAAGTAACGGAGGGGCAACATAATAAATAACAGAGCAATCAAAGCATAACATGACAAATACGGTGCTAGAGGTGATCTAACGCAGGGATAGGTGATACCGGTGAAGGGGGAAAACACCCGGGAAAATACCCCCGGTGTTTCGTGTTTACGGGCAGAGGAGCCGGAGGGGGAAAGTTGCGGGTTCGATAGGTTAGGGGGGTGTGGCGGACGAACGGACTGCGTATCCGGATTCGTCTCATCGTTTTGAGCAACTTTCTTGTACAAAGTTTTTCCATCGGAGTTATGGTTAATTTTCTATGATTTTCCAAAGTTTTAGGTATTTTCTGAAATTTCTGGATTTATTATATTTAGTTTAATCCGAACTGACCAAGTCAATTTGACTAGTCAAAAGGGCATGTGTGACCCACATGTCATAGACTATTTATCTAAACAATTAAATAAGTCTAATTTATTTAATGAGAGCCTACATGTCATCTACTACTAGACTAACTTAGCTCTAATTAAGACCTATTATAGTAGTACTAATCTATGTAAGGGCCGGCCATTACTGGGCACAGTCGGCCACATGCACGGCGCACACATACCTACACAGCACACACACGCTGCTAGGGGTTAAGTATGTTCTATGTTAAAAGAAAACAGCAATTTGTGAATTTCATAGAATTTAATCCATCCATCAAATGGATTTGGTGCAATGGGGTAAAATGAAGATTTTCAAGTGTACTCTCTGCCCAAATTATTTTTATCCACATAAGAACTTGCCTTGTGGATGTTTATTGGCTGTCAAAGGGGCTACCCAATGTGAATTTGCCAAAGCTAGCTGCAGCTACAGTAACTGAACGTTACTGTAGCTGAGGAGCTGCAGCCGAGTGCAGCGGGCAGAGCAGCAGTAGGGAGCGGCAGCCGCGGCGGAGAAGGCCACAACAGTAGGCTGCGGGGCGAGGTGGTCCGCAGGGCGGAGCAGAGGGAGCCGGGCCGCGGTGTGGGGCGGACGACGAAGGGGGCGAACGTCCCTACGGCGTGGGCAAGGGTCGGCCGGGGCGACGGCTGCAGCAACGGACGAGCGTCTGCAACTGCGGGGCAGGCGGGGGCACACGCGGGTGGACGCGGGCGAGCAGCGGCAGCTTGAGCAACAACCGCGGCTAGTAGCACCGAGCAGCAGGCAGCGCGTACACGGGAGCAGCAGCACGCGGCAGCTCGAACGAGCTCCGGCCATGGCGGACAAGGGAGCTATGGCTACGGCGGTGGCGTGCTCGAGCTCGAATCCAAGCTAGTCCAGAAGGAGAAAGGTGCAGGCGCTCACATCGGAGCACACGAGTGGCTCGGCGAAGGTTTAGAAGCGCAGACGACGGCGATCGACGAGGTTGAACGGCGACGACCGAAGGAAGGGGATGAGGTCGATCCCGGTGATGTGGTCCACTCCATCTCGATCCAGTCCTTCCAGTCGACGCGGACAAGGCAGGCGATGCTCCAGGTGTGATCTCAGCCGGCGGGGAGCTCGGTGCGCGCGGGAATAATGATGGCCATGGCGATTACGGCGTTGGCTGAGCGATGCGGGAAGAAAGCGGCGCGAGGGAGGGGGGAGAGAGTGGGCTAGGGTTTGACCACGGCGTCGAGGGAGGTCTTGTAGGACGACGGGGATTCACGAGATGGTCAGCACGTGGCCGATCCGCGACGTGGACGGGTGCACGGTGGCCACCCAGCCCTGTGAACAGAGGAAGAAGAAAAAGGGGAGTTGGGCTGGGCTACTAATGTAATAATTGGGCCTAAGTGTACAGTAGATTAGGTATTATGTTTTTCACTTCTTTTTTGTTTATTGTTTTTCTTATTTATCTACTGTTTTGTATTCAGTTTAGGTACTAAATGATTTTAGTTAAAGTTGAAACTCCACACATAATCACCTCCTGATATTTTGGGTGTTTTCCAAAAAGTTTGGGGTTATTCGGAAATGTTTGAAATTAAGTTCATATTTTAATGGGCATAATAAGGGATGCTTGTTCACTTTATTTATTTCTAGGGAAAATTTAAAATTCCATTTAATGTTACCTCCTACATGGTACTTACTTAGTGAATATTTGCAACCCACCGAACATTTTTCCTTATCAGTTTGAAGAAATAAAATTTGACTTGTTTTTGGAATTTGAATTTGAATCAGTTTCGAACTAACGCGAGATTAGCAACAGTAATCGAAGTGACGTGGCATCATTAGCAGATGGTTATTGTAGCTTAACTATCCGGGCGTCACAATTCTCCTCCACTACAAGAAATCTCGTCCCGAGATTTAAGAGGGGAGTAAGGGGAAAGTTCTGGTTACGACATTCTAACGGATCTTCTCGAAGAAGTTAATCCCTTTCGTTGATGTCTTCAATCCTTTATTCCGATGCATCATGATAAACTTGTCATCATTTCTTCGGGAACTCCATCGTACTTACGAAAAGATAAGGGGCAGCTCACTACGACATAATGCTTTTGAGGGAAACAATCTGGGGTTAACCCATGAATTAGTATAAGATTATCACTCGAGTTGAACATATGAAATACCTCGAGAGTAAGGTACGAAGGTACCATAATAGGCTCCAAGCGGATAGATAGTTGCTCGAAGCCTGTACGAGAGTGAGAAAGGGGTTCAGAGTAGCGAGAGTAAGTATTGCGTCTGATACCAGAATAGATCACTAGGACAGTGGCCCGTGGATTACATACGAGTCCACGCACGAGGAATAACTTTGGGAATAGGGGGTGTACAGGAGAGTCTGGTTCCGATCCTGTGGAACTGTGGGTTATGGGCCCACCATGTGGTTAAAAGTAGAAAGGTTGGTGACATCTTGCTCGATCATGTAAGCTAGGCATGTCAGAGGAGAGTCTGAGGGTCATGTCGGCAACAACATAGGTACCAAGGGCGAGGGTCGAAGAGAACCATTTTCCTGCTCGTTGAACGAGGCGGACCAATAGGCAAGGTTCTTGTCCATCGGTGGTTACCGGAATGTCATCAACAATAGTAATAGGGTCTTACTTACAGAGTGGTACAACGAGGTGCTTACCTAAGCAGGGGATCATCACTGCTTAGATTATATAGGTCACAAGAAGGGTCAAACAGACCCATGGAAAGGAAAATGTGATCATTAGGTTAAACAGAACAATGGAAAGGAAAAATGTGTTTAAACACATATTTCGGGGGTATATCCTTCCCAAGGATAAGCAGAGCATGATATCCATGACAGGATATAATGTAGAAAACCCTTTAGGTAAGGGGAGAGAAATTTCATGACATTACCCATACAACGGTGTTCGGATAATTGAGCAAGAAACATTTAGCATTGGGCTTCGGATGTTCTTGTTGAAAATCAGAGTATCGCAGACATGCTTCGAGATAGCATTGACATGGTCTTCATGTGAAGATCAGACTTTGGAAACACGAAGGATCCATCAGGAATAACTTGTAGAATAAGTCTTACAATTTCCTCATGGATGAACGGATAACCTTGCTGAAAAGGAATCTATAAGGATAGGTCCTCCAGCCGGGGGGGGGTGCTAGGCATGACATCAGGTTACCGGGTCACCAAAGGATCAACATCATAACTCTCGGAAAGTTGTCCCAACCATCATATCTGACCAAGATTCATATCCAATTGGTGTCATGATACCTCAGACTCAGGGGGTCCGAGAGGAAAAGGTGCAACACAAATCGACGAAATGACATTGCAAGATTCTCGAGAAATGAACTATGGGAGCGGGTTTCTGAAGCAATAGTTCATCATTAAACTAAGGAGGGGATGAGAAGGTGGCTGATGGGCTCAGCGACAATTCATCGAGAATTCCAAACGGATGGATTTCCACGATAATGTGAACAAGAAGATGACATTTGTCAGCTCAAATGGTATAATGATGTATGCTCGAGGAAAACATACACAATTAAACATTGGTTGAAAGGTGCACCCGAAATATGGGCTGGGTTGCACGACCAACGTCGGAATGGTGATTCAATAATCAATAGTCTAAGAATTTCACTTCAAAGCAAGAGGCTTGCTAGAAGTTTTGAATTCACACGTCATAGCTCAATTGTCGGTATTCCGGTTGAAAACAATACGGGGGCCAAGGAATGAACGAAGATGGCAAGAAGTATTATGATATCAAGAATTCTTAAGAGGTGGTGAAATTCTCACCACATTCTTGACAAAAAGAGATGGTAATACTTCCGAGGTAAGGAAGATCAACTGCTGGGTAGCAGGGATCTCAAGGTTTACACAAAACACGAACAAGTTGTGTTGAACGGAAGGCAATAAAGTGGTCGATGAGAACAGGAATCATCGAGGTGCAAGGATGGTATTACCCATCATGAATTCAATTGAATTCCTGGAAGAGCTCATAAGGTTGATGATGATCACGACACAATTGTCGAGAGATTTCATGCAGATGTAATCAATCAGCGACGACATCAAGCCGAAGGAATGATGAAGCAAGAGGTTATTGGAACCACAGTTACGACACAAACTCGAACTCAAGTTTGTTGTTTAAGGTGAAAGGGTATGACGAGGAAAATCGACGTAAGCTTAGCTATCGTCGCAAATTGGTGCTCCGAGAATAAGGACCAGGTAGCACAGTTTGAAATCATCAAGATAATGATATAGGCAAACAGGCTAGGAATGGCGTGATCGGGTACAAACTCGTACTTATAGAAGCTTACTGGAGAGTTGTTGAACCGTAGTGCGGACTCGGTTCAGTTATCGGTGTCTTTGAGTGTCTAATAACTCAGAGCCCGTGGAAAAATTGGAATCAGTGGGAAGGTAGCACTTGATGAAGAACTCATAAGAAGTTATGCAGTTCCATGATAATCTCGAGATTCCAGGGGGGTAATACTCGACGACAGATCAAAGTAGAGGTTGGAATAGGGTATTGCTTTGTAGAAGACAAGTGCTTAAACTTGTCCGAGAAAAGGTATTTACAGGAGAACATGGTCAGAACCACGATTGCAAAAGGCCGGATCCCAGATATAAGAACTTATACCAAGGGAATAATTAATTTAAGAGAAGCTTTAATGATAAGATCTACATCGTGTCCATGGACATGAACACAGAGTTCAAGGTCGACTCCCACTTCTTCAATGTATAACCTTTCATTCCTGCTCTAGATAAAATGATTCCAGTGTCACAACCTACCTGGTGAATTACCAGAGCAGTATGACCCGTGAAAACTTTCGAGTTCACACCGATTAAGGAAGGCATCGGTTCAACCCATTGGGGCATTTAAGGAACATATGCTACAAACTTCCAAGGTAAATAACACAAGCTCGAAAGCAGAGCAAGGTTAAAAAAAAGGAGAGGATACAATTTACCAAAGGCATTATGTATCAGAGAAAGAACTCACAAGGTGATTAATTATGAAGGACACTATCGGATAATAATCCAACAGTGGATATGGCGATCCACAACGGGGCTGACGTGAGTATCGGTACTCAACCAGAAGAAGAAGAATGCAAGGAGATCAGAAGATAGAAACAACTGACTAATTCAAAGCTTAATTGCAAAGGAATTATGGATTCCATGTCAAGGGATCAGAAGCAATGCTCTGATTAGGAATGGGTAAGTTGAATAGCCTTAGGGTACAATCAACGACAATTGGATTGGTCGAGAACCAATTCCAGTTAAAAGAATGGAAGCTCAGCCGGAAAGGTAATTTATAAGGATCAATGATGATTGCGTGTATTCGCAATATATTAAGTCAACAGACTCAAAATGATAATGACAAGGAATGTCAATAAGATTTCTATACTTATGGGATTAATCATAATGAAAGCAAACAAGAAATTCCAGAGCAATAGGTTGCTGAGGATTTTCGGAAGGTCGAATGGTATTTTGAAGACTTTTGTGAAATACATGAATCAACTGGGAATGAGTGGATACTCGATAAGTGCGAGAAATTATTTGAAGGGGTATTCATGTGGCAAAGAACTGCTAGGCAGTAGGCACAAAGTATTCTCGGAACAATAGAGAAAACTTCGGGGTATCTTGTAATAACAAGATCAATGGGGAATGATCGTATGAATGGCAAGTGTAAGTAGTTTTCCATACGGATTTATCGGTGGTCGGGAATAGCAAAAGCGATGGGCACAAAGTCTCGAGAGAATATCAAAGAGTATCTCCGAAATCTTCTGGTGCAGTCGGTGATCATCCGGACTGAAGGGCCCCTCCGGTAGAAAGTATTTTCAAGAACCTAAAAGTTAGAATTTAGTAAAAATCGTTTAACCCGAATAGAAGAGAGTTCAGAATTCCCAGAGTAAAGTTCGAGGAGTAAAAGATCCTAATACCACCCAATGGCGACGTGGGCCCATGGGCCGCACAGCCATGTTAGTAAAAGTTTTGTAAAGTCTAGACTCGACTTCGGCCAAGGAGTTGGAAGGGGGATTCCTACAGGCAGTCGGCTCTGATACCAACTTGTGACGCCCCCGATTCAATCGTACACTATTCATGCACGCAAATGTGTACGATCAAGATCAGGGACTCACGGGAAGATATCACAACACAACTCTACAAATAAAATAAGTCATACAAGCATCATAATACAAGCCAGGGCCTCGAGGGCTCGAATACAAGTGCTCGATCATAGACGAGTCAGCGGAAGCAACAATATCTGAGTACAGACATAAGTTAAACAAGTTTGCCTTAAGAAGGCTAGCACAAACTGGGATACAGATCGAAAGAGGCGCAGGCCTCCTGCCTGGGATCCTCCTAACTACTCTTGGTCGTCGTCAGCGGGCTGCACGTAGTAGTAGGCACCTCCGGTGTAGTAGGGGGTCGTCGTCGATGGTGGCGTCTGGCTCCAGGGCTCCAGCATCTGGTTGCGACAACCAGGTAGAAGGGAAAGGGGGAAAAGAGGGAGAAAAGCAACCGTGAGTACTCATCCAAAGTACTCGCAAGCAAGGAGCTACACTACATATGCATGGGTATATGTGTAAGGAGGCCATATCAGTGGACTGAACTGCAGAATGCCAGAATAAGAGGGGGATAGCTAATCCTGTCGAAGACTACGCTTCTGGCAGCCTCCGCCTTACAGCATGTAGAAGAGGGTAGATTGAAGTCCTCCAAGTAGGATCTCCAAGTAGCATCTCCAAATAGCATCTCCAAGTAGCATCTCCAGTAGCATCGCATAGCATAACCCTACCCGGCGATCCTCTCCTCGTCGCCCTGCGGAAAAGCGATCACCGGGTTGTCTGTGGAACTTGGAAGGGTGTGTTTTATTAAGTATCCGGTTCCAGTTGTCATAAGGTCAAGGTACAACTCCAAGTCGTCCTGTTACCGAAGATCACGGCTATTCGAATAGATTAACTTCCCTGCAGGGGTGCACCACATAACCCAACACGCTCGATCCCATTTGGCCGGACACACTTTCCGGGGTCATGCCCGGCCTCGGAAGATCAACACGTCGCAGCCCCACCTAGGCACAACAGAGAGGTCATCACGCCGGTCTAAATCCTATGCGCGCAGGGGTCTGGGCCCATCGCCCATTGCACACCTGCACGTTGCGTACGCGGCCGGTGAGCAGACCTAGCAACCTCCATTACAAAGGAAGTTGCGTTAACGCAGTCCAACCCGGCGCGCGCCACTCAGTCGCTGACGTCAAGAAGGCTTCGGCTGATACCACGACGCCGGGATACCCATAACTACTCCCGCGTAGATGGTTAGTGCGTATAGGCTCGTAGCCGACTCAGATCAAATACCAAGATCTCGTTAAGCGTGTTAAGTATCCGCGAACGCCGAACAGGGCCAGGCCCACCTGTCTCCTAGGTGGTCTCAACCTGCCCTGTCGCTCCGCCACAAAGTAACAGTCGAGGGCTGTCGGGAACCCAGGCCCACCTCTACCGGGATGGAGCCACCTGTCCTTTCAGCCCCCTCGTCAGAATCACTTGCGGGTACTCAATGAGCTGACCCGACTTTAGTCACCATCTGTATAGTATGTATGTATGTATAGTATATACCCGTGATCACCTCCCAAGTGATCACGGCCCGATAGTATAGCAAGGCAGACTGACAAGAATGTAGGGCCAATGATGATAAACTAGCATCCTATACTAAGCATATAGGATTGCAGGTAAGGTATCAACAGATGTAGCGACAAATGTCAGGCTATGCATCAGAATAGGATTAACGAAAGCAGTAACATGCTACACTACTCTAATGCAAGCAGTATAGAATAGAATAGGCGATATCTGGTGATCAAGGGGGGGGGCTTGCCTGGTTGCTCTGGCAAGAGAGAGGGGTCGTCAACACCGTAGTCGATCACAGGGGGTACCGGCAGCGGCCTCGGGGTCTACCGAAAAAGTAACGGAGGGGGAACATAATAAATAACAGAGCAATCAAAGCATAACATGACAAATACGGTGCTAGAGGTGATCTAACGCAGGGATAGGTGATACCGGTGAAGGGGGAAAACACCCGGGAAAATACCCCCGGTGTTTCGTGTTTACGGGCAGAGGAGCCGGAGGGGGAAAGTTGCGGGTTCGATAGGTTAGGGGGGTGTGGCGGACGAACGGACTGCGTATCCGGATTCGTCTCATCGTTTTGAGCAACTTTCTTGTACAAAGTTTTTCCATCGGAGTTATGGTTAATTTTCTATGATTTTCCAAAGTTTTAGGTATTTTCTGAAATTTCTGGATTTATTATATTTAGTTTAATCCGAACTGACCAAGTCAATTTGACTAGTCAAAAGGGCATGTGTGACCCACATGTCATAGACTATTTATCTAAACAATTAAGTAAGTCTAATTTATTTAATGAGAGCCTACATGCCATCTACTACTAGACTAACTTAGCTCTAATTAAGACCTATTATAGTAGTACTAATCTATGTAAGGGCCGGCCATTACTGGGCACAGCCGGCCACATGCACGGCGCACACACACCTACACAGCACACACACGCTGCTAGGGGTTAAGTATGTTCTATGTTAAAAGAAAACAACAATTTGTGAATTTCATAGAATTTAATCCATCCATCAAATGGATTTGGTGCAATGGGGTAAAATGAAGATTTTCAAGTGTACTCTCTGCCCAAATTATTTTTATCCACATAAGAACTTGCCTTGTGGATGTTTATTGGCTGTCAAAGGGGCTACCCAATGTGAATTTGCCAAAGCTAGCTGCAGCTACAGTAACTGAACGTCACTGTAGCAGAGGAGCTGCAGCCGAGTGCAGCGGGCAGAGCAGCAGTAGGGAGCGGCAGCCGCGGCGGAGAAGGCCACAACAGTAGGTTGCGGGGCGAGGTGGTCCGCAGGGCGGAGCAGAGGGAGCCGAGCCGCGGTGTGGGGCGGATGACGAAGGGGGCGAACGTCCCTACGGCGTGGGCAAGGGTCGGCCGGGGCGACGGCTGCAGCAACGGACGAGCGTCTGCAACTGCGGGGCAGGCGGGGGCACACGCGGGTGGACGCGGGCGAGCAGCGGCAGCTTGAGCAACAACCGCGGCTAGTAGCACCGAGCAGCAGGCAGCGCGTACACGGGAGCAGCAGCGCGCGGCAGCTCGAACGAGCTCCGGCCATGGCGGACAAGGGAGCTATGGCTACGGCGGTGGCGTGCTCGAGCTCGAATCCAAGCTAGTCCAGAAGGAGAAAGGTGCAGGCGCTCACATCGGAGCACACGAGTGGCTCGGCGAAGGTTTAGAAGCGCAGACGACGGCGATCGACGAGGTTGAACGGCGACGACCGAAGGAAGGGGATGAGGTCGATCCCGGTGATGTGGTCCACTCCATCTCGATCCAGTCCTTCCAGTCGACGCGGACGAGGCAGGCGATGCTCCAGGTATGATCTCAGCCGGCGGGGAGCTCGGTGCGCGCGGGAATAATGATGGCCATGGCGATGACGGCGTTGGCTGAGCGATGCGGGAAGAAAGCGGCGCGAGGGAGGGGGGAGAGAGTGTGCTAGGGTTTGACCACGGCGTCGAGGGAGGTCTTGTAGGACGACGGGGATTCACGAGATGGTCAGCACGTGGCCGATCCGCGACGTGGACGGGTGCACGGTGGCCACCCAGCCCTGTGAACAGAGGAAGAAGAAAAAGGGGAGTTGGGCTGGGCTACTAATGTAATAATTGGGCCTAAGTGTACAGTAGATTAGGTATTATGTTTTTCACTTCTTTTTTGTTTATTGTTTTTCTTATTTATCTACTGTTTTGTATTCAGTTTAGGTACTAAATGATTTTAGTTAAAGTTGAAACTCCACACATAATCACCTCCTGATATTTTGGGTGTTTTCCAAAAAGTTTGGGGTTATTCGGAAATGTTTGAAATTAAGTTCATATTTTAATGGGCATAATAAGGGATGCTTGTTCACTTTATTTATTTCTAGGGAAAATTTAAAATTCCATTTAATGTTACCTCCTACATGGTACTTACTTAGTGAATATTTGCAACCCACCGAACATTTTTCCTTATCAGTTTGAAGAAATAAAATTTGACTTGTTTTTGGAATTTGAATTTGAATCAGTTTCGAACGAACGCGAGATTAGCAACAGTAATCGAAGTGACGTGGCATCATTAGCAGATGGTTATTGTAGCTTAACTATCCGGGCGTCACAGTCCATGGATTATACGCACTCTCACCCTTCCACCGTTGCTAGCCTCTCTAATACCGCGCACCTTTCGCTGGTATCATACACCTACCATATACCTTTCTCAAAACAGCCACCATACCGACCTATTATGGCATTTCCATAGCCATTCCGAGATATATTGCCATGCAACTTTCCACCATCTAGTTCATCATGACACATTCATCATTGTCATATTGCTTAGCATGATAATGTAGTTGACATAGTATTTGTGGCAAAGCCACCGTTCATAATTTCTTCATACTTGTCACTCTTGATTCATTGCATATCCCGGTACACCGCCGGAGGCATCCATATAGAGTCATACTTTGTTTTAGAATCGAGTTGTAATCATTGAGTTGTAAATAAATAAAAGTGTGATGATCATCATTAAATAGAGCATTGTCCAAATAAAAAAGGGAGAAAGGCCAACGAAAAAAAAAGAAGGCCCCAAAAAAGGGGCAATGCTACTATCCTTTTTTCCACACTTGTGCTTCAAAGTAGCACCATGATATAGCAAGTCTCATATATTGTGCTTCAAAGTAGCACCATGTTCTTCATATAGAGAGCCTCATATGTTATCACTTTCATATACTAGTGGGAATTTTACATTATAGAACTTGGCTTGTATATTCCAATGATGGGCTTCCTCAAAATTGCCCTAGGTCTTCGTGAGCAAGCAAGTTGGATGCACACCCACTAGTTTCTTTTGTTGAGCTTTCATACATTTATAGCTCTAGTGCATCCGTTGCATGGCAATCCCTACTCACTCACATTGATATCTGTTGATGGGCATCTCCATAGCCCGTTGATACACCTAGTTGATGTGAGACTATATTTCCCTCCTTTTTGTCTTCTCCACAACCACCATTCTATTCCACCTATAGTGCTATATCCATGGCTCACGCTCATGTATTGCGTGAAGATTGAAAAAGTTTTGAAAAAGTTAGAGTATGAAACAATTGCTTGGCTTGTCATCGGGGTTGTGCATGATTTAAATACTTTGTGTGGTGAAGATGGAGCATAGCCAGACTATATGATTTTGTAGGGATAACTTTCTTTGGCCATGTTATTTTGAGAAGACATTATTGCTTTGTTAGTATGCTTGAAGTATTATTATTTTTATGCCAATATAAACCTTTGTGTTGAATCTTTCTAATCTGAATATTCATACCACAATTAAGAAGATTTGCATTAAAATTATGCCAAGTAGCACTCCGCATCAAAAATTCTCTTTTTATCATTTACCTACTCGAGGATGAGCAGGAATTAAGCTTGGGGATGCCTGATACGTCTCCAATGTATCTATAATTTTTGATTGCTCCATGCTATATTATCTACTGTTTTGGACTATATTGGGCTTTATTTTCCACTTTTATATAATTTTTGAGACTAACCTATTAACCGGAGGACCAACCCAGAATTGCTGTTTTTTTTTGCCTATTTTAGTGTTTCGAAGAAACGGAATATCAAACGGAGTCCAAACGGAATAAAATCTTTGGGAACGTGATTTTCTCACCGAACGTGATCCAGGAGACTTGGACCCTGCTCCAAGGAACAAAAGAGACAGTCACGAGGGTGGGGGGGGGGCGCCCCCCCTAGGGCGCGCCCCCTGCCTCGTGGGCCCCTTGTTGCTCCTCCGGCATACTTCTTCCTCCTATATATACACACGTACCCCAAACGATCAGAACAGGAGCCAAAAACCTAATTCCACCGCCGCAACTTTCTGTATCCACGAGATCCCATCTTGGGGCCTGTTCCGGAGCTCTGCCGGAAGAGGGCCGTCATCACGGAGGGCTTCTACATCATCATAGCCTCTCCGATGAAGTGTGAGTAGTTTACCTCAGACCTTCGGGTCCATTGTTAGTAGCTAGTTGACTTCTTCTCTCTCTTTGAATCTCAATACAAAGTTCTTCCCCTCTCTTGTGTAGATCTATTCGATGTAATCTTCTTTTTGCGGTGTGTTTGTTGAGACCGATGAATTGTGGGTTTATGATCAAGTCTATCTATGAATAATATTTCAATCTTCTCTGAATTCTTTGATGTATGATTGGTTATATTTGCAAGTCTCTTCGAATTATCCGTTAGGTTTCGCCAACTAGATTGATAGTTCTTGCCATGGGAGAAGTGCTTAGCTTTGGGTTCGATCTTGCGGTGTCCTTACCCAGTGACAGAAGGGGCAGCAAGGCACGTATTGCATCGTTGCCATCGAGGATAACAAGATGGGGTTTATTTCATATTGCATGAATTTATCTCTCTACATCGTGTCATCTTGCTTAAGGCGTTACTCTGTTTTTAACTTAATACTCTAGATGCATGCTGGCTAGCGGTCGATGAGTGGAGTATTAGTAGTAGATGCAGAATCGTTTCGATCTACTTGTCACAGACGTGATGCCTATATACATGATCATGTCTAGATATTCTCATAACTATGGTCAATTTTGTCAATTGCTCAACAGTAATTTGTTCACCCACCGTAGAATACTTATGCTCTTGAGAGAAGCCACTAGTGAAACCTATGCCCCCCGGGTCTATTCTCATCATATCAATCTCCATCACTTTAATCTTGCTTTGCTTTTTTACTTTGCTTTTACTTTTTACTTTGCATCTTTATACCAAAAATACCAAAAGATATTATATCTATCAGTTCTCACTCTTGTAAGTGACCGTGAAGGGATTGACAACCCCTAATCGCGTTGGTTGCGAGTAGCTATCGCTTTGTGCAGGTATGAGGCACTTGAGCGTGGTCTCCTATAGGATTGATACCTTGGTTCTCAAAAACTGAGGGAAATACTTACGCTACTCTGCTGCATCATCCCTTCCTCTTCGGGGAAAACCAACACAAGCTCAAGACGTAGCAAACCCCTATTCGCGTTGGTTGCGAGATTTATTTTTTTTGTGTAGGTACGAGGGACTCGCGCGTAGCCTCCTACTGGATTGATACCTTGGTTCTCAAAAACTGAGGGAAATACTTACGCTACTTTGATGCATCATGCCTTCCTCTTCGAGGAAAACCAACGCAGTGCTCAAGAGGTAGCACGCATCATGATAATAACATTTAAAATGTTTAAAATTGTTGTTGCATTAAATTGCTAATGCACATGAGGATTTACCGGAATTGTTGTTTGATGTTTCCGGCCTCATTTAAAATGCCTAACTGTGTTTTTTACTTATGCTTCACCTCTTGCCATGTTAACAACATTTAATATTGTTGGGTACATAACCAAGAGCGAACTAAATAATTGTTGTGGTGTTTCGTCAATATGCAACTTGTTGCATATTGGGCTCCACTTAATTTGTAGTATTGTTTGTTGCACTTTGCCATGACATGCCTCATTAAATCGGACATGCATCATACTTGGTTGTGCATCATGCCATGTTTATGCGATGGTTGTTTACTATGTTGCTTGCTCCTTTCCAGGTTGCTTCTCTCGTTAGCTTCGGTTTCGTTCCGTAGTTGTGAGGATCTGTTCGACTATGTCCGTTTGTCTTATTCATGAACTCGTTCTTCTTCCTTGCGGTATTTCAGGAAAGATGACCATACCCTCGAAATCACTTCTATCTTTGCTTGCTAGTTGTTCGTTCTATCGCTATGTCATGCTGCCTACCACTTGTTATATCATGCCTCCCATATTGCCATGTCAAGCCTCTAACCCACCTTCCTAGCAAACTGCTGTTTGGCTGTGTTACCGCTTTTGCTCAGCCCCTCTTATAGCGTTGCTAGTTGCAGGTGAAGATGAAGTTTGTTCCATGTTGGAACATGGATATGTTGGGATATCACAATATCTCTTATTTAATTAATGCATCTATATACTTGGTAAAGGGTGGAAGACTCGGCCTTATGCCTGGTGTTTTGTTCCACTCTTGCCGCCCTAGTTTCCGTCATACCGGTGTTATGTTCTTCCTAACGCGGTTGGGTGTTATGGGAACCCCTTGACAGTTCACTTTGAATAAAACTGCTCCAGCAAGGCCTAACCTTGGTTTTACATTTGCCTAACAACCTAAGCCTTTTTCCCTTTTGTTTCCGGAGCCCGAGGGTCATCTTTATTTTAAGCCCCCCGGGCCAGTGCTCCTCTCAGTGTTGGTCCAAACTGAGTAGACTGCGGGGCCACCTCGGGGCAACTTGAGGGTTGGTTTTACTCGTAGGATATCTCATCCGGTGTGCCCTGAGAACAAGATACATACGACTCCTATCGGGATTTGTCGGCACATCGGGCGGCTTTGTTGGTCTTGTTTTACCATTGTCGAAATGTCTTGTAACCGGGATTCCGAGACTGATCGGGTCTTCCCGGGAGAAGGAATATCCTTCGTTGACCATGAGAGCTTGTGATGGGCTAAGTTGGAACACCCCTGCAGGGTTTGAACTTTCGAAAGCCATGCCCATGGTTATGTGGCAGATGGAAATTTTTTAATATCCGGTTGTCGAGAACTTGACACTTAACTTAATTAAAATGCATCAACCGTGTGTGTAGCCGTGATGGTCTCTTTTCAGCGGAGACCGGGAAGTGAACACGGTTCTTGTGTTATGTTTGAACGTAAGTAGTTTCAGGATCACTTCTTGATCACTTCTAGTTCACGACCGTTGCGTTGCTTCTCTTCTCGCTCTCATTTGCGTATGTTAGCCACCATATATGATAGTGCTTGCTGCAACTCCACCTCACTACCCCTTTCCTACCCATAAGCTTAAATAGTCTTGATGTCACGGGTGTGAGATTGCTGAGTCCTCGTGACTCACAGATACTTCCAAACAGTTCCAGGTGCCGATGATACCAGTGCAGGTGACGCAACCCAGCTCAAGTGGGAGCTTGATGAAGATCTTGATCATTGTTTTTTGTCTTTTCGGTTGATCAGTAGTGGAGCCCGGTTGGGACGATCGGGGATCTAGCATTTGGGGTTGTCTTCTTTTATTTTGGTTCTGTAGTCGGACCTTTGATTGTATCTTGGATGATGTATGAATTATTTATGTATTGTGTGAAGTGGCAATTGTAAGCCAACTCTTTATCCCTTTCTTATTCAGTACATGGGATGTGTGAAGATTACCCCTCTTGCGACAAGCCTACCATGTGGCTATGCCTCTAAGTCATGCCCCGACATGTGGGAGATATAGCCGCATTGTGGGTGTTACAAGTTGGTAATCAGAGCCATCCCCGACTTAGGAGCCCCCTGCTTGATCGAATCGCTGGCGTTGTTGAGTCTAGAACAAAATGTTTTGAGTCTTAGGATTATATATATCGGAGAGTAGGATTCTTTTTACTCCTCAGTCCCTTCATCGCTCTGGTGAGGCCTCCTGACGTAGAAGTTTTGACTTCCCTCTCCTCAAATTTCACGATTTTTTTAGCATCACGCGGGTATCTTGGAATCGTTCCGATAGTCTTGTGATGGGAACATTGTTCTTGGTGCCTCCTGGCATTTAGGGGTTGTGGCAGTGTCCCGGGGAGTTGAGCTCCGAGGTGTTGTCGTCACAATTTTATCATTGTAGTTCTGGAATACATGAGTTTCACCGACATCGAAAATCTCTTTTATGCAGTTGCTGGTGAGATAACCTCGACGCCACCCAGTACTGGGGCGGGAGTTCGGGAGTATTGCCATAACTCGTATAACGGATTTTTTTCGAAGGTTGAGGTACATGATTTCCGAAGGTTTCTTGGTTATGTGTTGAAGGATGGATACAGCTGGATGTAGGATTTGTTAGTTTGGGTGAGATATTATGCTTCCCCTGTATCCCCAACACCTGATTGCATAACCAGAAATTTTCGGGAGTTTATAAGTGGGAATTCAAGTATCACGTAGGATATCCTTCCAACAGACACATGATACAATATGGGGTCTATCATATGTTTGTTCCAGGTTATTCTGCAAGCCAAATCCTTGTTTTGTTTTTGTTGTGGTATTCGAGTTGCTTCGAAGTTAAATGTTGATTCCATACCTTTCTTAAGCGGTGTTATCATATTCCTATGTGAATATTAATCCTTCTTGATCATCAAGGTTGTCATCTCAATTCTATTTTTCCAACCGATGTGCTTCTCTTCAAGTGGGTCCGATCATTTTCAACATTTGCAAGATCATTTCTAAGTTCTCCCAACGATGTTTGTTTCATCTGTCCCAAGTTGTCTTTGTTTTTTCCGCCCTCCCACCCTTTTCTAATCAACTATCCTTTTATTGATGGGAAGTCTCTTCATTCTTTTCAATCAAGGTTCTTATTCGGTGATTCTCAGGAAGATGCTAAGGAAGCTACAACTTCAACATTCTCCGTTCTCTTTTCTTCTCCGGTGGATTCGTTTCAAGCTTTGTTGATCATATCCTTTTTCCTCGTTTCGAATATTTTTCCATACCGGCGCACTTCGTAATTTTTCACTTCTTGTTATTCATTTGTTCTGGAGTGCTTAAGTTTATCTTAGAAGATTCAAGTTTCTATTCTTAATACTTTCTAGCTATTTCGGGGTTGTTATCTCATTCAAGCCATTTAATTCAACCAGTGCAATCTCCCTTTCAAGTAGTCGTTCAACGGTGTTTTCTCTTGAGTGGGCCCTAACCCACAGGTCTTTTCCCAGGATATTACCTAACTCTTCTAATTTTCCCGGAGTTACTCTCAAATTCTTCTCCAAGTTTGACATAAGAATGAATTGTCATCAGTCATCTGTCTTTCTTCAAGATCTTTCAAATTATTTTTATCGTTGGCTCAACTTCTTCATTTTTCATTCTCCCGGAGTATCTCAATAATTCGTGGTGGTGTTTCTCATCGTCATTCTCAACATTTGAAGACCGAAGAAGAGTTTCTCCTTCAAATCTTATCCGTTCTCTCAAAGATTTATGGTTCTAACTTGATGCCATCCTCTCATAATTGTTTTTGATTGTGAGAATTCTTTTCACCCATCCGGAGCAATTCAGGAGTCTTTTCAGTTTGATTCTCCGAAGGCCATCATTTCAGAAGATTTATTCATTCTCAGCTTTCAGCTATTGTTCCCCAAATCATACTGGTGCATCATTCAAGTATTCTCTTATCAGCTTGTGATCTCTTCATTTCACTTGTATCTAAAATTCTCTCAAGTATCTTCATTCATTTTCCAATTCCTCCTGGCGATGCGTTTGTTTTCTTCGCTCATTCTTTTAATCCTAATGGTGGTTCGTCCAACATTCTTCTTCCGTTGTTATTGTATCAATGCATTCGTGCTTTCCAAATCCTACCGGCGGATCGTTGAAGACCTTTCTCAAGTTTGCGTTATATCTCTCTTAATCATGTCTACGAGAATAAGTAGTATGCCAAATCCGTTGCTTGTCATCAATTTAAATTGGTGAAGGATACACATAACGTAATTCTTATTATTGTTTCATCCAAGTGATGGATTCATTCTTCCAGAGTGTGTTTACGATGAGTAAATTCTTGGTTCAAGTGCTTCATACTTTCCCGGAGTTCCAAGATCTCTCAATTATATCATCGCGAAGCTCCATCTAATCATTGCAAGGCTTCAATCTTTTTCGCTCCAAACCTTCAATTCTTTTATGTTATCTTTTCCTATCCGGAGTTCTTCATGGAGGCTCAATATGGTGGTTCGTCAAGGATTCTTTTCATTCTTCAATTGTTCTTCAAAATATCTCTCGAAACTAAGATCCGCCAAGCTATACTCTCAGATAAACTTGGTGCTCAACAAATGTGTTCTTTTGAGGAGTTCAAGTATCTTTCACCTTGCATTCCAAAGTGCAATTCTCTCTAACTTATCTTTTGAGATGGTGTTATGTCATTCTTGATAATTTCCTTCATGTTTCATGATTCACAAGTTGTAAGGAATGAGATATTTAAACCCATCATTTTCTTCTTTGGAGTTACCTTGGGTTATATTTCACCTAAAGCCTTCCCTAAGGATTGTTGCTATTTATGGTGCTTATAAATGACCCAAGTTCTTCATTTATCCTCCCGGTGAAATAAGTTTCTCGTCTCCTTTTTCATATCAATCCAATCTATTGTTTTCGTTAGTGGCAGAATTTCGCCTCAATTTTGAGAAGTTTTCCATAAGCCCATAACAAGTTTATTCTTTTCATTGTTCATTTCCCAACAACTCCTTCCAATCCTCTATGGAAGGATGTTTTCAAATTCCTTCAAGGTAGAAGATGATGTTTTCTTCTTTGTTACTTTCAGTATGTTCTATCATTTGCTCCGGAGGCATTGTGATGTTGCTCTCTTCGACCCATCATCTTGTTTTGTCAATATCATGTTCAATTCCTTCCATTTACAGTCGGAGTGCTGCCCAAATGATATCATTCTTATTCCTTCTCTATCTTGTTTTAACCAGAGTGTTGTGGCTATCATTCCCTCTTCTAACTGGAGTCTCATCCAAGTGCTTTCTTTTTGTCAAGTTCATATTCTATGCCTTCCATTTTCCAACCGGAGTGTTGTCGTAATTGATCCTTATCGTTCCTTGTACATCTCGTTTCAACCGGAGTGCTTGCATGTACTTCTTGTCCATTGCAACACTTTTTCTTATGTCTTTCAACCTACAAGGTTCTAGTAATGTTCCTTGTTTCTCTTTTCTAACGGAGTTTTTTCAACTTTGTTCATCTTCGTTGTATTCTTTCTTTCAATTTGTTCAACCTCTCAAGGTTCTTTGGTTTCTCTCGTTTGTCGCTTGTTCGCTAGGATAGACGAAGGCAAAGAAAAACCCTTACAAAATACTAAGGGCATCTCCAATGTTGACCCTCAAATTGGACACATATCCTTTAGTGGACCGGTGGGGGCTAGTCCGTGCACAGTGATGCAAGAGCCAATGATCCGACCTCATCCCCTAAAAGTACGCTCAGGTCCGGCCAATTTAAAATTCAAATGTATAGGGTCTGATCACATAGTGCTCGATCACATTCAAAAAGACGCAAGTATGCAGAGTTTACATGTTCGATCACAGAAAAATATTAGTCTGGCAGTCCGTCTCTCTCTCTCTCTCTCTCTCTCGCCAGCTCCTTCTCACCATCCACCTCCTTCTCGGCCGCCATGCGCTTCAACATCCTAACACGGACGCTTGCACGATCATCATTGCATCACCATCCAACTTCTCAATCTTCAAGCTCAACATCTTTGTGACCTCCGAAGAGACCGTGATCTCAACATTCTTCTCTCTTAAAACAAGCATAATAAAGTGATGTAAGTGGGCCAGGCTAAGTTAAATACTCCCTCCATTCCACTTTATAATGCGTATGGTTTCTAGCACTAAGACCAATGTATGACGTGGAGACGCGATTTATACCAAACTAGCCCTGCATGCAGGGTCTGTGTAACACCCCAAGACTGGAGCTTCAGATGCCTTCCATGATTTCCGGGTTTTCATCGTGTGATTTGTTTGGTTCGTTGCATTCATCATTGCATCATGTGCATTGCATCATGTAATCATGTCTTTAATCTTTCCATCTCAACTAAATAAATCGTATGGATCTTCGGTCCATTTAAACCGAGGGAATTCACATGGTGATTCTCTTTACAACATATATCCCAATATTAGGGAGCTATAATAAATATTCCACTATTTTGGAATTCACCTTAACATACTTGCAATTTAATTCCCATGCCCATTCTATCTCAAGTTCTTCCTCAAACTTTCCCAACAATTCTTGTCACTTCTTATCGAGGCTCCTCTAAAATCTCAGCCCATTTAGAGTCCTTTTGAATGGATTTCAAAATTCAAACATGTTGAATTAAATTCAACATGTGCGACTCTATTTTCTCCAAAAATCCTCTTGCCATTTTATTTAAATTCCTCACATTTTTGTGAGTCCAGAAAAATTACCCTCGTGCGCAAATTCATTCCCTAACCCCCCTCTCCCTTTTTCTTCTCTCTATGCTTTTCTGTTAAAGGAAAAAAGTGCAGAGGAGAGAAAAACTAGCCCTTTTAACCTCAGGCCCAGCAGTAGCCAGTCCAGCCTCCAGTGGCCCAAGGCCCGGTCGCACCCTCCTGTAACCCTAGCGAGCCTTCTCCTCCCTCGACCTTTTTCCTCCAGCGCCGTGATACGTCTCCAACGTATCTATAATTTTTGATTACTCCATGCTATATTATCTAAAGTTTTAGACATTATTGGGCTTTATTTTTCCACTTTTATATTATTTTTGGGACTAACCTATTAACCAGAGGCCCAGCCCAGAATTGCTGTTTTTTGCCTGTTTTAGGGTTTCGAAGAAAAGGAATATCAAATGGAGTCCAAATGGAATGAAACCTTCGGAAACATGATTTTCTCATCAGATAAGATCCAGGAGACTTGGACCCTCCGTCAAGAAAGCCACGAGGTGCTCACAAGGGTAGGGGCGTGCCCCCCCTAGGGCGTGCCCCCTGCCTCGTGGGCCCCTCGAAGCTCCACCGACGTTCTTCTTCCTCCTATATATATATCCACGTACCCCCAAACAATCGGGGACGGAGCCAAAAACCTAATTCCACCGCCGCAACTTTCTGTATCCATGAGATCCCATCTTGGGGCCAGTTCTAGAGCTCCGCTGGAGGGGCATCGATCACGGAGGGCTTCTACATCATCATCCAAGCCCCTCCGATAAAGTGTGAGTAGTTTACTTCAGACCTACAAGTCCATAGCTAGTAGCTAGATGGCTTCTTCTCTCTTTTTGGATCTCAATACAATGTTCTCCCCCTCTCTCGTGGAGATCTATTTGATGTAATCTTCTTTTGCGGTGTGTTTGTTGAGACCGATGAATTGTGGGTTTATGATCATGTCTATCTATGAATAATATTTGAATCTTCTCTGAATTCTTTTATGTATGATTGGTTATCTTTGCAAGTCTCTTCGAATTATTAGTTTGGTTTGGCCTACTAGATTGGTTGTTCTTGCCATGGGAGAAGTGCTTAGCTTTGGGTTCAATCTTGCGGTGTCCTTTCCCAGTGACAGAAGGGGCAGCAAGGCACGTATTGTATTGTTGCCATCGAGGATAACAAGATGGGGTTTTTATCATATTGCATGAAACTATCCCTCTACATCATGTCATCTTGCTTAAGGCGTTACTCTGTTTTTAACTTAATACTCTAGATGCATGATGGATAGCGGTCGATGAGTGGAGTAATAGTAGTAGATGCAGAATCGTTTCGGTCTACTTGTCTCCGAGGTGATGCCTATATACATGATCATACCTAGATATTCTCATAACTATGCTCAATTCTGTCAATTGCTCAGCAGTAATTTGTTCACCCACCGTAGAATACTTATGCTCTTGAGAGAAGCCACTAGTGAAACCTATGGCCCCCGGGTCTCTTTCTCATCATATCAATCTCCATCACTTTACTATTGCTTTGCTTTTACTTTGTTTTTTTGCATCTCTATACCAAAAATACCAAAAAAAAATATTTATCATCTCTATCAGATCTCACTTTCGTAAGTGACCGTGAAGGGATTGACACCCTGTCGGTGTACTAGAGTAGGGGTACCCTAGTATCCCGAACTTGTGCACGGGCAGTCGCAGCATCCCGCGGCAAGGCTTGCCGGGTGACCGCCAAGGTCCTCCATGGTTCCTTTGGAGCCATTCAAGGACAAAGTATCCAAGCCAAGGAGACAAGACCCCGGCAAGAGGAGCTTGCCAGGAAGGCCAACCAAGGCAAGGCGCTCAAGGAGATAAGACCTCGGCAAGAGGAGCTTGCCGGGAAGGCCAACCAAGGCATCTCAAGGAACTTGCCGCGACGCGCCACGCGTCTCGGCAAGGCCCGGTGAGCGACAAGCTCCCGGACACGACAAGACAACGACCGTGGCAAGGCGCTTGCCGCGGCAAGCCACCACTCTGTGCCCACGCTCCAGCACATCCACCAACGTGTCGCTCTGGGACCCTTCCAGGCGTACGTGGCGGGAGGCTGTGCAGCCAGCGGTGCGCAGTGGCAAGCGGCGCTGACAAGATTGCCATCATGGCGAGCGGTGGCGTCCCTGACGGTCCCTTTTGCACTATTTAGGCGACGCAGACGGGCATTTAATGCCCTTGTCCCCTGCCATCAGGGTTAGGTATGATACACTGTAGCAGGTAGTTGTACCAACCGCAACACCTTTCCATTTTTATCCTTGTCTATGTTGCCACCTGTCGGTGACCCCTTGAGCATATAAAAGAAGGCCCGTGCGCAACGTAGGGGGGGGGGGAGGAGAACACTCACGCTCGGTCTCGTTAGCTGCTGGGGTGTACTGTAGCACTCCGCGCTCCCGAGCAAGAACTCAATACAAACCACAAAGCAGGAGTAGGGTTTTACGCATCCGTGCGGCCCGAACCTGGGTAAACCGTTCGTGTGCTTCGCCTCGATCCGCTCTTCGTGCGACCGCCGCCCCCGCCGAACCGAAAGGGACTCGGTCCGCCGGTCCCATAGGTGCTCGTGGATTAGTCCCCCGGCATCTTTGGCGCGCCAGGTAGGGGGCGTCAAGGTTGTGTGAACCAGATCCGGCGTTCACACGAGCTAGATCTTCATCATCTTCATCGACATGCCGCCGAAGAAGAAGGCTTCGGAGGCGGCTGCTCCGTCCGCGCCGAACCCACCATCGCCGGAGCAAACGGCTGATGGGGCAGACGCCGGCGGAAGAACGGGCGTCGACGAGGGAGCTCACGGTGCTGCCAGGTCCAAGGACAAGGCTGCGCTGCCCACTGGCGGCGTAGCCGGCTCCCACAACGACCGGGTGCACTCCAAGACCTCGGCGTCCGTACATGCACCGCGCCCATCTCAGGAGGCGCGGGACCGGCAGCGTCATGGCACTCACGGTACCATGCGTTTGCTGGACCAAGATCGAGCTGGTGGATCTCGGAGTGCTCAAGACCAGCATGCACGCCAACATGCTGGCACGAGCGAAGCATGGTCGCCTGGACAGGATACTACTCCTTCTAACATAGTTAGAAGTCCGAGCATATCCCGCTCCTCGCACCGTTCGCCACCGCCACCCGCCACTCCAGCAGAAGCTTTGGCGCGAGCTCAACTGCTCCTGGACTACCCTTCAACGGCAGACAAGATCGACGACTGGAGGGCCACCATTCAGAGTCTCATCGGCTTCGCCAACGGCGACACTCAACAGCAGCCGAGCACGTCGCAGCCGCAGCAAGTCAGCCAGGCACGAGCCGGTGGCGACAAGACCGGTGGGGGTGCAACCACTATGCACTCTCCGCCCCGAAGGCCAAGATCGCCGACTCGCCGGATCCACCTCGACAGCGACTCCACCACGTCATCGGATCCACGAGCTCGTCGCGATCAGCGCCAAGTTCTTCACGAACGACAGCAAGAAGACGCTCGTACTCGCATCGAGCGCCAAAGAGAAGCGCGACGTCAATCGGACCAGCGCGCTGGGCCCTCTGTCGACATGCATGCGCCAGGGGAACCAGGCGACTTGCCATACGCGGTAGGTTGCCCTGCGTTTACTCGTGAGCTGCGGCAAGTCCAGTGGCCCAGCATGAAGAATTTCAAGCCAGACGTACCAGAGAAGTACGATGGCAAGTCGCATCCGTCGGAGTTCCTCAGCATCTACACCATCACGGTGCAGGCTGCTGGGGGGCGGGACAACAAGATCCTTGCCAACTACTTCCCACTGGTGCTCAAGCCCAACGTCAGGTCCTGGCTCATGCACTTGCCGGACAACTCCATATCCTCCTGGGCAGACCTGTGCCATCAGTTCGTCGGCGCCTTTACAGGCGGCCACAAACCTCATGGCCAAGAGAGTGACCTTCATCTGCTCGCCCAGAAGGAAGGAGAGCCCCTGCGCAAGTACATTCAGAGATTCAGCCGTGTACAGCACAACATCCCAGATGTCCACCCTGCCGCGGTCATCAGCGCGTTCCATCAGAACGTGCGTAACCGCAGGATGCGGGAGGAGATGGCGATGTGCAAGATCCGAGACGTCAGTGAGCTATATGCCCTGGCCGACAAGTGTGCACGTGCTGAGGAAGGGAGGAAACTCCCCGGAGAGAATACAGGAGCAGGAGGATCTGACAGCGAAGATGCTGCCCCGGCAAAGAAAAACCGGCAGCTGAACAACAGAAAGAAGAAAGGCAAAGATGTGCTAGTCATTGAGCAGTCCGGCAACGAAGGCGGCGCCAAGAAAGCCAAAGCTGGTAGCTCCGGCAAGGAGATTGCCGCATGCACCAACTGCCAGACTGTGGCGGTCCCCGACAAGCAGGACGGCACCGACAAGCAGTACTGCAAGATCCACCGCACCAAGGGCCATGACCTCCAGAGCTGCAAGAAGGTCGAGCAGCTTGTCCAGCAGCAAAAGGCTGAATACGAGCGACGCGACAAGGAGAGGGCCCAAGGAGGCGCTGGAGAATCCGGCAAGAAGCGCGCCGGTCGGGGAGGACGCCGCGGCAAGGTCAAGCAGCGGCAAGGAGACAGACCTCCCCGCGGCCGCGACAAGAATGAAGATGACGACGACGGCAAAGACATGGATGATGTCGAGACTAGTGAGCAGGAGTTCCAGAAAGCCACAGAGGTCTTGTGCGTTGACGGTGGTGCTTCTCTGCATACTTCGCACCGCCAACTCAAGAAGTGGGTGCGGGAAGTCAATGCGGCGGAACCACCTGTCGAGTCACGCAAGCCTCTGAAATGGTCCAGCACGCCTATCATCTTTGATATTGAGGACCACCCTGATCGCACAACTGCAGTCGGGTGCTTGCCGATGTTGGTTTCACCAACTATCCGCAACCTCAAGGTCACTAAGATGCTAGTTGACGGCGGGGCCGGCTTGAACCTGATCTCCTTCGCTGTACTCCAGAAACTCCAGATCCCTGACAGCGAGCTTGAAGAGACCGGCACATTCCAAGGAATCAACCCGGGAAGGAGCAAGCCGAAGGGGAAGGTCACGTTGCCAGTAACATTTGGCAGCGAGGTGAACTTCAGGACTGAGAGGGTCACTTTTGACGTTGCCGATTTTCCATTGCCTTACAATGGGATACTCGGCCGTCCAGCACTCGCCAAGTTCATGGCAGCCTCTCACTATGCATACAACATGCTAAAGATGCCAGGCCCGATAAGCGTCATCTCTGTCCCTGGCGACAAGAAGGATGCTCTTATCTGCACCGACAAGATCTACCGGGAAGCCGCAGCCACAACAGATCGCAAGTCACTTGCCGTTGAAGCTCCCGGGAGGAGGAAGAAGACCAAGTCCGGCAAGAGTTCTGATGCCCACTCCGGCAAGCGCACCTCTTCGGAGTGCTGTGCTGCCGTCGAGGACGCACCATCGAGCTCCATCGGCAAGTGTAAGAAGACAATGGCAGCTCCGCCAGGGACCAAGAAGGTGTCCGCCAAGGAGGGCGCCACTGGTGGTACCTTCACCATCAGTGCCACTCTCGACCCTAAATAGGAAAGCGCGCTCATTGCTTTCCTGCGGGCGAACGTCGACATTTTTGCGTGGCAACCGTCTGACATCCCCGGTGTTCCCAGGAAAGTAATTGAGCACCATCTTGCCGTTTGTCCTCATGCGCGGCCCGTCAAGCAGAAGGTCAGGAAGCAAGCAGTGGAGCACCAAGAATTCATCGCAGAAGAGATCAAGAAGTTGGAAGCAGCAGGCCTTGTCAGAGGAGTGCTCCATCCTACGTGGTTGGCCAATCCTGTAGTCGTGCGCAAGGCGAACGGGAAATGGAGACTTTGTATCGACTTTACCGATGTTAACAAAGCTTGTCCCAAAGAGCCATTTCCTTTGCCGCGCATTGACTAGATTGTTGACTCCATGGCCGGATGTGACTTTCTTTCATTTCTTGACGCATACTCAGGACACCATCAACTGGACAGAACAAGAAGAGGAAGTTGATTTCTGGTGACTATTTTCTGGCAGAGCTTCCCGAAGCCGCCGCCAAGAAGGTCCCCAAGATCAACGCCAAGAGCGCTGAGGAGCAGTCCGCTCCGGCAAGCCCTAGGGTTTGTTCCGTTGAAGCAGAAGCTCCTGACAAGTTTTGCTCCGGCAAGCTTGCCGGGGAACGTCAAGCTCCGGCAGAGCCGCAGGTTCTCGCCGTAGAAGCGGATGTTCCCGCAGCAGCAGAATTGCCTTTAGTCCTTGTTGTCGAGCCACAAGCTCCAGCATGGGCACAGCAGATTGTCCGTTTCCTTCAGACAGGAGAACTTCCCGAAGAGCAAGAAGAAGCGGAAAGAGTAGCCCGGCAGTCAAGTATGTACCAGTTTGTCGACAAGACACTATACAGAAGAAGACTCAACGGTGTGAAATTGAAGTGTATTCACCGGGAAGACGGACAAAAGCTATTGGCAGAGATACATGGAGGCATATGTGGTCACCACATTGGCGCAAGAGCACTTTCCAGCAAAGCTTTCCAGCAAGGTTTCTTTTGGCCGACAGCCCTCCAGGATGCAACTGCACAAGTAACCAAGTGTGAAGCGTGCCAGTTCCATTCCAAGCAGATACACCAACCAGCTCAAGCTCTCCAGACGATCCCTTTATCCCGGCCATTTTCGGTCTGGGGGCTCGACATCCTCGGCCCCTTTCCCCGAGCAGTCGGGGGCTTTGAGTACTTGTACGTTGCAATCGACAAGTTCACAAAGTGGCCGGAAGTGGAAGCAGTGAGGAAGGTGACAGCACAGTCAGCAGTCAAGTTCTTCAGGTCGATTGTTTGCCGCTTCGGGATCCCTAATAGGATAATCACTGACAATGGTACACAATTCACGAGTCGCACCTTCATGCAGTACGTCCAAGATCTTGGCGCCAAGGTCTGCTTCGCTTCTGTTGCTCACCCGAGAAGCAACGGTCAAGCGGAGAGGGCAAATGCTGAAGTGCTGCGTGGACTCAAGACCAGAACTTTCGACAGGCTACACAAGTGTGGAAGAAACTGGATCAAGGAGCTGCCGGTGGTTCTTTGGTCGATCAGGACGACGCCAAATCGAGCCACTGGCCAGACACCTTTCACTCTAGTCTACGGAGCAGAGGCAGTTCTCCCCACGGAACTCGTATACGGGTCACCTCGAGTACTCGCTTATGATGAGCTTGAGCAAGAGCTGCTGCGACAAATGACGCACTACTCCGTGAGGAAGACCGTCTTCAGGCTGCTGTACGAGCTGCTCGCTACCAGCAAGCTTTGTGCCGCTACCATAGCCGCAAAGTTAACGCCAGAAGTCTCGAGGAAGGCGACCTTGTTCTTCGGCGTGTTCAGTCCGCAAAGAATCCTAACAAGTTGACGCCAAAGTGGGAAGGCCCTTACCGGGTGAAACGAGTCACTAGGCCTGGTGCAGTCCGCCTTGAGACCGAAGATAGCATTCCGGTGAGCAATTCCTGGAACATTGAGCATCTTCGTAAGTTTTACCCGTAAGGCGCGGTTGCCGGAACCTATTCCGGCAACCACCTTTTGTACAAGTCTTGCCGTTGTTGCATGTAATCCTTTGTAAAAAGCCGGGCGCAGACCCCGTCCATAAGTAAAGCTCATGTGCTCCGCACATCTTGTCAATTTCATGCTTTCTATTTTTTGCATATGTGATCTGACACTTTGTGCAGCACCTACTCCCCGGTAAGCAATAACGAGCCATAAGGCTCCATATCTTTATTTTCTCTTCTTTCTTTTTTCTCAAGGAAAGGAAGGTTCCCTCGCCAACAAGTTTGTCGGGGGGGGGGAGGAGAAGATAATGGTATGGACCAGGCGTCGTTCAAGAAAGTTTCGCCTTACTGGGAAGCAAACAACAGAAAAGCTAAGTTGCCAAAGTTTGAGCAATCAGATTTTTAAAAATTTTAAGTTATCTCCCTTGAACGACCGCACTTTGTATGGAAAACCTGTGCGCGGAGGAACCAACTCGTAGCTAGTTGCGCCCTTACTTTGTTCCGAGTCCGCTCAACAATTTAAGCGAGCTGCGACTAGTTGCGACAAGGTTTCTTGTCGGTAGCAGCACCGCCAGCAGGCTGCTGACGTCCCGCACTCAGCGCTCGCGGCTAAGGTGCCTGCACCGGCAAGTTCCCTAAAAGCGTAGGGCAAAAACATACAAAGAGAGGAATCAAGTAATGAGAATAACGTTGCAATCATTACCCAGAATAGAGTTATATTACAAGGCAGCTTGTCGCGGCTCTAACAGGTTGTTCTCGTAACATGACCAGCAGCGACAAGAAGAGAAGAAAGCGGGCGGCCTAGTCTACGCGATCGCCCTCAATCCTCTTGATCCCGCTCACCTTGTCCACAATGGGTGCGACAAGGGTCTTGAGCGCCTCCAGATCAGCATCCGGCGGCAGGGTCTTGAGGACGTTGGTGAGGTTGAGGCCCGAGTTGCGGAAGGCCACCTTCACCAACACCTTTTGAAGGGCTCCCGCGCAGATCTTGCTCGACTCGTCGGCCAGCTGCTTTGGGATCTTCTCCCGGAGCCGCTGGAGGGCCGTCGCCACGCCTTTGAAGAACAAGATGAGCTTGGCGCTGGGTTGGAGATTCTCGTCGGAGGGATACCCGAGATCCTCCATCCCCAGCTGCGCTAGCTCCGTGTCAATGTCTGCGGCAACATTCACGAGACCCTCCGTCCAGTGCTCCACATTCTCCCTCAGCTCCCTCGCGGCGAGCTTGGGGGGGGGGAGATTGCCCGCTCCTTTCGCAGCGCCGCAAGCCGTTGCGCCTCGGTCGACTTCACAACCTTCCCCTTGTCGGCTTTCGGAGCCATGGCGGAAGTGGTGGAGGAGGTCGACAGCGTTGGTGGTGTTGGTGGCGATGGGGGGCGGGGCGCTGCTCTCTTTCAGCTTTGGGAAGATGAGGGAGCGGCGGAGATTTCTAAGATTGGAGTAGCAACCAGCGAATGGGCGAACTACCCCTGTTTCCCCTGCTTATAAAGGGGGAGGGGGCGGATGTTCCGCATTTCTGAATAAAGAAACCACCCACGATCTCTCCCACGACGCCGCATTCAACGCGTGCCGTTCGGGAAGGGCGCGGTGGATACGGAGAGAGATATGGCGTAACCCAGGCCACGCGTGCCCGTGCCTTGTTTTGGGCCTAGCCCAACAGCGCTCGGCACCGTGTATGGCCCAGGCTCGGGGGCTCCTGTCGGTGTACTAGAGTAGGGGTACCCTAGTATCCCGAACTTGTGCACGGGCAGTCGCAGCATCCCGCGGCAAGGCTTGCCGGGTGACCGCCAAGGTCCTCCGTGGTTCCTTTGGAGCCATTCAAGAACGAAGTATCCAATCCAAGGAGACAAGACCCCGGCAAGAGGAGCTTGCCGGGAAGGCCAACCAAGGCATCTCAAGGAACTTGCCGCGACGCGCCACGCGTCCGGGCAAGGCCCGGTGAGCGACAAGCTCCCGGACGCGACAAGACAACGACCGCGGCAAGGCGCTTGCCGCGGCAAGCCACCACTCTGTGCCCACGCTCCAGCACATCCACCAACGTGTCGCTCTGGGACCCTTCCAGGCGTACGTGGCGGGAGGCTGTGCAGCCAGCGGTGCGCAGTGGCAAGCGGCGCTGACAAGATTGCCATCGTGGCGAGCGGTGGCGTCCCTGACGGTCCCTTTTGCACTATTTAGGCGACGCAGATGGGCATTTAATGCCCTTGTCCCCTGCCGTCAGGGTTAGGTATGATACACTGTAGCAGGTAGTTGTACCAACCGCAACACCTTTCCATTTTTATCCTTGTCTACGTTGCCACCTGTTGGTGACCCCTTGAGCATATAAAAGGAGGCCCATGCGCAACATGGGGGGGGGAGGAGAACACTCACGCTCGGTCTCGTTAGCTGCTGGGGTGTACTGTAGCACTCCGCGCTCCCGAGCAAGAACTCAATACAAACCACAAAGCAGGAGTAGGGTTTTATGTATCCATGCGGCCCGAACCTGGGTAAACCGCTCGTGTGCTTCGCCTCGATCCGCTCTTCGTGCAACCGCCGCCCCCGCCGAACCGAAAGGGACTCGGTCCGCCGGTCCCATAGGTGCTCGTGGATTAGTCCCCCGGCACACCCCTAAGCACGTTGGTTGCGTTGATCTATTGTTTTTGTGTAGGTACGAGGGACTCGAGCGCAGCCTCCTACTGGATTGATACCTTGGTTCTCAAAAACTGAGGGAAATACTTACGCTACTTCGCTGCATCATCCCTTCCTCTTCGGGGAAATCCAACGCAGTGCTCAAGAGGTAGCAAGAAGAATTTCTAGCGCCGTTGTCGGGGAGTCTGCGCAAAAGTCAACATACCAAGTACCCATCACAATCCCTATCTCCCACATTACATTATTTGCCATTTGCCTCTCGTTTTCCTCTCCCCCCAATTTACCCTTGCCGTTTTATTCGCCATCTCTCTCTCTCTCTATCCTCCCTCTCTATTTGCCTCTTTTGCCCGTTTGCTCTTGTTTGCTCGTGTGTTGGATTGCTTGTTTGTCGCGATGGCTCAAGATAATACTAAATTGTGTGACATCACCAATACCAATAATAATGATTTCCTTAGCACTCCGATTGCTTCGCTTACCGATGCTGAATCTTGTGAAATTAATACTACTTTGTTGAATCTTGTCATGAAAGATCCGTTCTCCGGCCTTCCTAGTAAAGATGCCGCAACCCATCTTAATAGTTTCGTTGATTTGTGTGACATGCAAAAGAAGATGTCGATAATTATATTGTTAAATTGAAGCTATTTCCTTTTTCGCTTAGAGATCGTGCTAAAGCTTGGTTTTCGTCTTTGCCTAAAAATAGTATTGATTCATGGAACAAGTGCAAAGATGCTTTTATCTCTAAGTATTTTCCTCCCGCTAAGATCATCTCTCTTAGAAACGATATTATGAATTTTAAACAACTTGATCATGAACATGTTGCACAAGCTTGGGAGAGAATGAAATTAATGATACGTAATTGCCCTACTCATGGTTTGAATTTGTGGATGATTATACAAAAATTTTATGCCGGATTGAATTTTGCTTCTAGAAATCTTTTAGATTCGACCGTGGGAGGCACTTTTATGGAAATCACTTTAGGAGAAGCTACTAAACTCCTAGATAATATTATGGTTAATTATTCTCAATGGCATACTGAAAGATCTACTAAAAAGGTGCATGGGATAGAAGAAATTAATGTTTTGAGTGGAAAGATGGATGAACTTATGAAATTATTTGCTAATAAGAGTGTTTCTTCTGATCCTAATGAT
The DNA here is from genome assembly GCF_018294505.1 of Triticum aestivum. NCBI lineage: Eukaryota > Viridiplantae > Streptophyta > Magnoliopsida > Poales > Poaceae > Triticum > Triticum aestivum. The sequence goes on from NC_057794.1 coordinate 539,931,919, forward strand.
GTGCCCTTGTCTACTTTTATTGAGAATAATAATGAATCTATGGATGTGAATTTTGTTGGTAGGAACAATTTTGGTAACAACGTGTATAGAGGAAATTTCAATCCTAGGCCTTATCCTAGTAATCCCTCTAATAATTATGGTAATTCCTACAACAATTCGTATGGAAATTATAATAAGATGCCCTCTGATTTTGAATCTAATATTAAAGAATTTATTTCTTCGCAAAAGAATTTTAATGCTATGATTGAAGAAAAATTGCTTAAGATTGATGATTTTGCTAGGAACGTTGATAGAATTGCTCTTGATGTTGATTCTTTGAAACTTAGATCTATTCCACCTAAGCATGATATCAATGAGTCTCTCAAAGCCATGAGAATTTCCATTGACGAATGCAAAGAAAGAACCGCTAGGATGCGTGCTAAGAAAGATGCCTTTATAAAAGCGTGTTCTTCTAGTTCCTATGAAAATAATGATGAAGATCTAAAAGTTATTGATGTGTCCCCTATTAAATCTTTGTTTTGCAATATGAATCTTGATAATGATGGGACTGAATATGATCCACCTTTACCTAGAAGGCGTTCTAAGAATTCGGAATTTGTTGATCTTGATGCTAAATTTGATAAAAGTGGGATTGAAGAAATTAAAACCCTAGATGTTGCTAAACCCACTATTATGGATTTCAAGGAATTTAACTATGAAAATTGCTCTTTGATTGATTGTATTTCCTTGTTGCAATCCGTGCTAAAATCTCCTCACGCTTATAGTCAAAATAAAGCGTTTACTAAACATATCATTGATGCCTTGATGCAATCTTATGAAGAAAAACTTGAATTGGAAGTTTCTATCCCTAGAAAACTTTATGATGAGTGGGAACCAAATATTAATATTAAAATTAAAAATTATGAGTTTTATGCTTTGTGTGATTTGGGTGCTAGTGTCTCTACTATTCCCAAAACTTTGTGTGATTTACTAGATTTCCGTGATTTTGATGATTGCTCTCTAAACTTGCATCTTGTGGATTCCACTATTAAGAAACCTATGGGAAGAATTAATGATGTTCTTATTGTTGCTAATAGGAATTATGTGCCCGTAGATTTTATCATTCTTGATATAGATTGCAATCCTTCTTGCCCTATTATTCTTGGTAGACCTTTCCTTAGAACGGTTGGTGCAATTATTGATATGAAGGAAGGGAATATTAGATTTCAATTTCCATTAAAAAGGGCATGGAACACTTTCCTAGAAAGAAAAATAAAATTACCATATGAATCTATCATGAGAGCCACTTATGGATTGCCTACCAAAGATGGCAATACCTAGATCTATTCTTGCTTGTTATGCCTAGCTAGGGGCGTTAAACGATAGCGCTTGTTGGGAGGCAACCCAATTTTATTTTTATTCCTTGATTTTTGCTCCCGTTTATTAATAAAAAAATTATCTAGCCTCTGTTCTGGTTGCGTTTTTTTGTGTTTAATTGGTGTTTGTGCCAAGTAGAACCGTTGGGAAGACTTGGGGAAAGTCTTGTTGAACTTGCTGTAAAAAACAGAAACTTTAGCGCTCACGAGAACTGCTGTAATTTTTATTTTGAAAGTGATATTTAGTTAATTATTTTTGAAGATGATTAATAGATAAATTCCTCACGTCCAGAAATTTATTTTAGAATTTTTGGGGTTCCAGATCTTGAGCTAGCTACAGATTACTACAGACTGTTCTGTTTTTGACAGATTCTGTTTTTCGTGTGTTGTTTGCTTATTTTCATGAATCTATGGGTAGTAAAATAGTTTATAATCCATAGAGAAGTTGTAATACAGTAGGTATAACACCAATATAAATAAATAATGAGTTCATTACAGTACCTTGAAGTGGTCTTTTGTTTTCTTTCGCTAACGGAGCTCACGAGTTTTCTACTTTAAGTTTTGTGTTGTGTGATGACCCACAAGTATAGGGGATCTATCGTAGTCCTTTCGATAAGTAAGAGTGTCGAACCCAACGAGGAGCAGAAGGAAAAGATAAGCGGTTTTCAGCAAGGTATTCTCTGCAAGTACTGAAATAAGTGATAACAGATAGTTTTGTGATAGGATAAATTGTAACGAGCAACAAGTAACAAAAGTAAATAAAGTGCAGCAAGGTGTCCCAATCCTTTTGTAGCAAAGGACAAGCCGGAACAAACTATTATAATAGGAAAAGCGCTCCCGAGGACACATGGGAATATCGTCAAGCTAGTTTTCATCACGTTCATATGATTCGCGTTCGATACTTTGATAATTTGATATGTGGGTAGACCGGTGCTTGGGTGTTGTTCTTACTTGAACAAGCATCCCACTTATGATTAACCTCTATTGCAAGCATCCGCAACTACAACAAAAGTATTAAGGTAAACCTAACCATAGCATGAAACATATGGATCCAAATCAGCCCCTTACGAAGCAATGCATAAACTAGGGTTTAAGCCTCTGTCACTCTAGCAACCCATCATCTACTTATTACTTCCCAATGCCTTCCTCTAGGCCCAAATAATGGTGAAGTGTTATGTAGTCGATGTTCACATAATACCACTAGAGGCTAGACAACATACATCTTATCAAAATATCAAACGAATACCAAATTCACATGACTACTCATAGCAAGACTTCTCCCTTGTCCTCAGGAACAAACGTAATTACTCACAAAGCATATTCATGTTCATAATCAGAGGGGTAATAATATGCATATATGATCTGAACATATGATCTTCCACCAATTAAACCAACTAGCATCAACTACAAGGAGTAGTCAACACTACTAGCAACCTACTAGCACCAATCCCGGACTTTGAGACAAGAATTGGATACAAGAGATGAACTAGGGTTTGGAGATGAGATGGTGCTGGTGAAGATGTTGATGGAGATTGCCCTCTCCTGATGAGAGGAGCGTTGGTGATGACGATGGTGATGATTTCCCCCTCCTGGAGGGAAGTTTCCCCGCCAGAACGGCTCCGCCGGAGCTCTAGATTGGATCCACCAAGGTTTCGCCTCATGGCGGCGGAGTCTCGTCCCGAAAAGTTCCTCCTTATTTTTTTTCTCATTGAAAGACCTCATATTGGAGAAGATGGACGTCGGAGAGCTACCGGGGGGTCCGCGAGGTAGGGGGGCGCGCTCCCCACCCTCCTGAGAAGGGTGTGGGCCCCCTGGCCCTCATCTTTGGCGAGGATTTTTCTTTATTTATTTTAAGACGTTCCGTGGAGTTTCAGGACTTTTGGAGTTGCGCAGAATAGGTCTCTAATATTTGCTCCTTTTCCAGCCCAGAATTCCAGCTGCCGGCATTCTCCCTCCTTATGTAAACCTTGTAAAATAAGAGAGAATAGCCATAAGTATTGTGACATAAAGTGAAATAATAGTCCATAATGTGATAAATATCGATATAAAAGCATGATGCAAAATGGACGTATTAAAGGAAATATGCCCTAGAGGCAATAATAAAGTTATTATTTATTTCCTTATATCATGATAAAAGTTTATTATTCATGCTAGAATTGTATTAACCGGAAACATAATACATGTGTGAATACATAGACAAACAGAGTGTCACTAGTATGCCTCTACTTGACTAGCTCGTTAATCAAAGATGGTTATGTTTCCTAACCATGGACAAAGAGTTGTTATTTGATTAACGAGATCACATCATTAGTTAAATGATCTGGTTGACATGACCCATTCCATTAGCTTTCCACCCGATCGTTTAGTATGTTGCTGTTGCTTTCTTCATGACTTATACATGTTCCTATGACTATGAGATTATGCAACTCCCGTTTGCCAGAGGAACACTTTGTGTGCTACCAAACGTCACAACGTAACTAGGTGATTATAAAGGAGCTCTACAGGTGTCTCCAAAGGTACATGTCGGGTTGGCGTATTTCGAGATTAGGATTTGTCACTCCGATTGTCGGAGAGGTATCTCTGGGCCCTCTCGGTAATGCACATCACTTAAGCCTTGCAAGCATTGCAACTAATGAGTTAGTTGCGGGATGATGTATTACAGAACGAGTAAAGAGACTTGCCGGTAACGAGATTGAACTAGGTATAGGATACCGACGATCGAATCTCGGGCAAGTAACATACCGATGACAAAGGGAACAATGTATGTTGTTATGCGGTCTGACCGATAAAGATCTTCGTAGAATATGTAGGAGCCAATATGAGCATCCAGGTTCCGCTATTGGTTATTGACCGGAGACGTGTCTCGGTCATGTCTACATTGTTCTAGAACCTGTAGGGTCCGCACGCTTAAGGTTTCGATGACAGTTATATTATGAGTTTATGCATTTTGATGTACCGAAGTTTGTTCGGAGTCCCGGATATGATCACGGACATGATGAGGAGTCTCGAAATGGTCGAGACATAAAGATTGATATATTGGACTGCTATATTCGGACACCGGAAGTGTTCCGGGTGATTTCGGAGAAAACCGGAGTACCGGAGGGTTACCGGAACCCCCCCGGGAGAAGTAATGGGCCATATGGGCCTTAGTGGAGAAAGAGAAGGGCAGACAGGGTGGGCCGCGCGCCTCCTCCCCCCTGGTCCGAATTGGACTAGGAGAGGGGGGGGGGCGGCGTCCCCTTTCCTTCTCCTTCCCCACTTCCTTCCCCCTCCTAGTAGGAGTCCTACTCCTACTAGGAGGAGGACTCCTCCTTGGCGCGCCTATAGGGTCGGCCGGCCTCCTCCCCTTGCTCCTTTATATACGGGGGCAGGGGGCACCCCTAGAGACAAGTTGATCCACGTGATCATATTCTTAGCCGTGTGCGGTGCCCCCTTCCACCATAGTCCTCGATAATATTGTAGCAGTGCTTAGGCGAAGCCCTGCGACGGTAGTACATCAAGATCGTCACCATGCCGTCGTGCTGACGGTACTCTTCCCCGACACTTTGCTGGATCGGAGTCCGGGGATCGTCATCGAGCTGAACGTGTGCTAGAACTCGGAGGTGCCGTAGTTTCGGTGCTTGATCGGTCGGGCCGTGGAGACGTATGACTACATCAACCAAGTTAACGCTTCCGTTGTCGATCTACAAGGGTACGTAGATCACACTCTCCCCTTCTCATTGCTGTGCATCACCATGATCTTGCATGTGCATAGGAATTTTTTTGAAATTACTACGTTCCCCATCACGTATCAACTCCCCCAAGCTTAGACCTCGCTTGTCCTCAAGCGAAAAGCCGATAACAATAAATATGTCCTCATTTTTACAGGTAGAGGCGTCGATAAAAATAAAATACAGACATGAAGGCATCATGATTATTCTCATAACAGCAACATATATTGATTTTGTCATATGATTCCTTATGTTCAAGTGATGATCTATTCACAATGCAAAAGTATAAATCATAAACCTTATTGGGCTCCGACAAACTATAATCTCAGTCATTGAAGTAATTGCAATTTATCATAACATCGGAAAGAGTCTATGTGAGAGCTAAAAAGCAAGTCCACATACTCAACTATCATTTAGTCCTCCATAATTGCTAACACTCATGTGATACTTGTGGTTACGGAGTCTTAATCGGACACAGAGAAAGATAGGGGCTTATAGTTTTTCCCCACAACCTTTTACCTCAAGGGTAATGTCAACAATAATGGTTCATGCTCCCCTATCCTTTATCATGTTCTTTCCAACATGCTAAGCTTGCCAAAGGATAAAATGAAAAAGAAAAGGTGAAGATCACCATGACTCTTGCATAAGGTAGAAGATAATAATAAAGGATAGGCCCTTCGCAGAGGGAAGCAGAGGTTGCCATGCGCTTTTATGGTTGGATGCATAAAATCTCAATGCGAAAGAACGTCACTTTATATTGCCCCTTGTGATATGAACCTTTATTGTAGCGACCCGACCTCAGATGGTAAAGTCTCTGTGCTTCAATGTCATCCCTGGATCGGTAATGCTGACACACACAGTACTCGAGGATTTATAATAGAGTAGCAATCACACACTTATTACATCAAAAAGTCTACAAGAGAACTTATTACAATAATATGGCTTAAGGCCATCTAATGCGATAACAGTGGAAGGCTTGGAAGATAAGGTGAGTCCATCAACTCCAACGGCATAACTGAGCTGCACGACAACGACCTAACGAACCTTACTCCTCGTCTGAAAAGTCTGCAACATAATACGTTGCAGCCCGAAAACGGGTCAGCACATGGAATATGCTGGCAATATAACACAGTAGAGCAGAAACAGAATAATGCTATCACTACATGCATATATGGCTGGTGGAAAGCTGTATGGTTATAGTTTTTGTGAAAAGCCAATTTTTCCCAACAACAAAGGAATAGATTTTAATTTAACTATCATGGTGGTTCAAACATCATTGAGAAGGTACCCCCAACTCAATCCCAATTAAAGTGATTAACAACCCAACAGTATTAATTAAACATGGTGAGATACATGTGATAACCCAAGTACTAGATACTCAAGAATTGTCCATAACCGGGGACACGGCTAACCATGATTAGATTGTACACTCTGTAGAGGTTTGCGCACTTTTCCCCACAAGACTCGATCGCCTCTGTTGGATTTCTCGCACTACATGGTGTTTGAGAAACGGATGACCAAGATATAGTCTTTCAGAAACGTTAACTCTCTACTCCGGGTAGACCATACCAAACCTACAAAACCCACTACCTGCTCATCTACCTCTTCAAGAGCTTCACGTAACTTACTCAACTATGCTAGAGCCCATAATAGCTTGTGGCTGCACACGGAAGTTTCTAGCATGAATCATCTCAGTTCCCTTTGAGCCTGGGTGGCGGTCCATAGGAAGATCACACGGGTACCCCAGGATTTCCAAAAACAAATACAGACAACACTGGGTTCCCCAGGTGCCTCAATCCACCCAGTTGTTTGATTAAGTTGCCACCTTAAGTTGAACCATTAATTAACAATCACACATCTGTCATGAGTTTCACTCAAACCCAAACCACGTCTACGAGCATAGCATAGCAATATATGCAATACGTAGAAGTAACTCCCAAGGGTTTGAATATAACATGGCAATAGGTTCTACCTCAGCAACTACTTCCCAACCCACAAGCTAATGACATCCTAATCATGCAATGTTTGAGGATTGGAACTAATGCATAAAAACTGGGTAATAATGGGATATGATCAAAGTGTTACTTGCCTTGCTGACGATCCGCGAATCCTAGAGACTCGTAGTAACACGCTTCGCACTCCGGGAATTCTATCGCAAGCAAACAATAACATCAATAAGTAACAAGCAACGAAGCACAATCAAAACTCAAATAAGACAGGTTGACCAGAAAGTTCAACTTAAGAACTCCGGTACGCAAAAAGAATCAAATCAAACGAAGCAGCGAAAGTCAAATGGCGAAAGAAAACCACTTCATTTACTAATTTGAACTTAGGTCAAATTTTACAGTAGAAAAAACTTGTTTGAGTTGATTAACTGGAAAGAGGGCTTCGAGACGAAACTCCTGGCGCTTGAATCGCCTGATTCCGATAAACGAGGGAAAAGATAAATAGAAATTAAGATCGGATCAGAAATCGCGATCAAAAAATCACGGAATAAATCCGAGAAAAAGAAAAACAACAAACAGATTAACGAACGAACATTCATTATCTAGATCTAAACGAAGAACGCGTTCGTTAAAACGAACGAATGAGCGAACGCTCGCTAAATAAATAAACCGGAGAAAAACCGATCTATTTAAAAAAAACGAAAACTAGGGTTTTGAAAGAAAAAAACCG